>NC_136492.1:142182018-142334518 GCF_053919585.1 Euprymna scolopes
TGTGCGGCATACTGCAGCCAATATTTGGAAGGTGGTTATGTGTAGCGTGTTTTGAGTAATTTACGTTGTTGTTATTATTATTGTTAGATTTTGCTTTGCTTTTTCATCAATTGGTTTTTACGTAATATTTTACTTTGTTTTATATATTCTTTTTATTTAATTTTCTTTTTTTTTAATTTATTTGTTTGATGGTTTAGTTTACTTATTCGGTGAAATAACTTGGTCGATAAAGGTCAAGCATGTTGCTCGCTTAAATGGGTTTAATATGTAGAGAAAGGAGGATGGAGAGGGAGAGGACATGATGTGCTCTTCGCCAACTGTTTAGAGTAAACAGTGTTGTAAATGCCAAAACATTTTATTCCTTCGTCATTCTCCCCTTTTTATTTACATTTTTGGGGATTAGAAATTAAACGTTTTTCTTTCTTGCATAATTGTCAATATCCACTGATTAAAATTAACAGATTTCAGATATGTATATATATTAGATATTCGATGTCTGACAAATTTTTGGTGGTTATTATCACTTAAAATTTTAGAAAATTTATTTATTCTTTCGTCACGAGTTGCCCTTTAATAATAACGGTTGTTTTTATATGCCAAGGTAGCATATTTAAATATTAATTCTAGGTTTGGTTTCTGGTTAATTGTGGTTGTTGTATAATGGGAGTGTTTCTATAATCTGTTCGCTTGTGGTGTCAGTTAAGATATGTAGTTTTCGCTGTTTACCTCGATGTTGTTACCTAATTTTAGTTTTATTTACTTATTAAATTTTATTATTATACGTTTTAATTTATAATTTAACTTAATTATTATTGTTATTATTAGTATTATGCTTTTAATAAATTATATCGTTATTTATATTATTTTGTTTAAATGTTAGCATATTTTCTTAATATAAAGTGTAATTAAGCGTATTTTATTGTCTGTATTAGTGGTTAGTTCTATTTTATTAGGTGTTTTATTTAAATTTAAGATTAAGGTTATTGTGTTTATTTATATTTTTATGAGAGCAGGTCTTGAAATAAGGCGATATAGGCTAATAGGTAAGTCAGGTTGTGTAACAGAGGGGTGTAGTAGTATAACCATGTCTATTCTGGTAGTTTAGGATAGTAGGGTATAATGAGATGGATGTGGTGGAAGCTATAAGGTTGTGATGGAAGTTATATGAAATGTCATATAATGATTGATGAGCCGGGTTCTTGTTTGTTTTACAGTTTTAATCATAGCGTAGATATTAGTGGCGATTCTTTTATACGAACCTTCACAATATTGTGGCTAAAGTATCGACTTTAGTCACTTTATTAGTATTTCTTCAGGTGTTGAAGGGTTTGTGGAATGATGATGATTGTGTCTATGTATGTTCTTTTGTTTCTTATATGTAGGGGGCGCATGGTGTTGCCCACGTGAAATTTGTTGCAGACAGAGAATTATAGTCTATAGACTACAGGTACGCGGCGACAATTAGTTGCGGGGTACATTGTGCAATTAGCCAGTGTGCATAGTGGTCTGTCATCATTGCACTTACGGTTAAATTACTGTTGTCTAACGGATGATCCTGAGTGAGACAGTTGCATATTAAGGCCCCCACTTATGATAGCCCTGCGGATAGCTCTCGTTGCCTTGTCACTGAGGTTGGGCATTTTTAGCTAGCAGGTATTGGAAAGGAAGCTTCCCACACGCTTTCCAGGGTACCAGACGTGTTTCGTGACAGTGTTGGGGTACCCGTTAGTTTCCAGCATCTAATTGATATTTTTAGTGCATTCTATCTTACTTGCTGTTTTACTGCACTTGTTTTGGGTGCAGATGACTTCATTCGCTGCGTATCAGACTATGGCCTTAGTAGAGAGGGCCGACGAATATTGTATGGATATATTTTGGGTTGAATGCCTTTTTTCTAAATTGTGATAATTATCCTCTCGTATGATATTTGGAGGTTAAAATCTAGGATTGATAAGGATCCATCAGCGCCGTGGTGTTCAATGATGAATTCTATGTGTGGGTTGGTATCGGAAAATATTGTGCAGATGTTCTCAGCATCAGTGCGTGATGATGTAGGGATGAGGAGGTCGTCTACATATGTTGAGAGAAATGTGATCGAATTGAAAATGTTGAGGGCTCGACGTTCAAATATATCCTTGTACGAAATGGTGAGAAGGACTGAGTGACTTAAACCCAAATGAAATCCAGTGATTTTTCTGGTGTTCAGGGATCAACGTTCGAATCTGTCCATGTACAAAATGGCCAGTATGCCTGAGAGACTATACACACACACAACATACGTAACACACACACACACACACACACACACACACACACATATATATATATATATGAATACATATATATATATAAATGAATACGTATAGAAAGGCACACACATATAGAGAGTAAATATTAATGGGCTTATGAGGTCATCCTTTCGTTCTCATGTTTATTCTCATTGACATGCTTATAAAATAAATGTCTATTTGACTTCTATTAGAAGTTTTAATCATCAATTGTTCCCCTTAACTATGTAAAGGCTTTACTACCTTAATAGGTGTTTTTCTAAAGGATAACCTCTTTTCTCGGTTTATTTAATACACACACACATACACACACACACACACACACACACACACACACATATATATATATATATATATATATATATATATATATATATATATATATATATGTGTGTGTGTTCTAGCAATTCTGCCCGGCTTTGCTCTGGCCCTATGTACTGTTCATAAGGTTATGTGCATACGTATATATCAAAATGTGTGAATATGTAAAGTAATATCTTTCTGTAAAATAGTCTTCCTTAACTACCATAGAGAAAAGATAGACATTTTCACTTTTATAGATATACTAGCATGGGTGTCCGATGTTGTTCGGGTGTTTGGAGGTATATGCTGAGCAAAATAAAAATAAATAAAATAAAAAACTGTCATTTTTTTTTAATTTGACCCCTATTCTGACCCCTTAACATTAATAGTTTTGGGCTCAAATCAAGTTATTAAGTTGGATCCATGTCTAAAGAACCTATATCTAAAATTTCAAGTGTTTATACCCCAAATTGTCGTTTTGTAGAGTTCTCAAGGTCAAATCGTTGAACTTTGACCTCTTAATAGCCAAATTTCTGAACATGAATCACATAGATTTTCCCAAATCTCAGAGCCCTGTTTACCAAATTTCGAGTCTCTAGACTAAAAATGTTATTGCTTAGGGAAATGTGCACAGACAGAAACAAATACAGGCAGACACACAGACACACAGACACACAGACACCTTCACTTTTATAGATATAGTAGCATTTCGGCCCGGCGTAGCCCGGTTGTTTGGAGGTGTATGTTGAGCAAAAAAAAAAGGTCAACTTTTTTTTAATTTGACCCCTATTATGACTACTTAACATTTATTGTTTTTGGCTCAAATAAAGTTATTATGTTAGATCCATGTCAAAGGAACCTATATCTAAAATTTCAAGTGTTTAGACCAAAAATTAGCGGAGGATTTTCGTAGAGTTCTCAAATGTCAAATCATTGAACTTTGACCCCTTAACAGCCAAATTTCCGGCCGAAAACCGATCACATAGAGTTTCCCAAATCTTAATTACCTGTATATTAAATTTCGAGTCTGTAGACTAAAAATTGACGGAGTTATTGTTCAAATGTACACAAAAGCACAGACACACAGACCGATACACACACAGGCACACAGACACACAGACACGTTCACTTTTATAGATATATAGATATATGGGTTTTTAGTTTGTAAACTGTGTTTCTCTTCCTCTTATTGATGTGCCTGACATACATTGAAGGAACCAATGCGTTTTTATCTATTAGTATTTAGTTATTTACTTTATTATATACATATATTATTGTAATGTATATAAAAAATGTATTGTGTCTACATTTAGTTATTGGGGAAATATTGATTTGCACTGGCAAATTCAAAAATGTAACAGGTGTTTTGATTTCAAATCTGATAAAATACTACATGGAAAACAGCTAATTATCTCGGCTTTTTATGTAACGATTTAGTTGAATGCGCTTGTTTCTTACGTTAATTCGCTTACTATTTGTAACCATATGACGTTGTGAATTTAGTATAGTTACAAATTTAAACTGAATTTTTTTAAAATATTTTTTTATAAAAAACCCTGATTTGTTTAAATTATCTATCTTTATCTCTCTCTCACACACAAACTGCCTCTCTATATATGTATATGTATATCTATATCTATATTTATATACATATATATCTATATGTATGTATATATATATGTATATGTATATGTATATATATATATATATGTATATATATATATATATATATATATATATAATGATAGATAGATAGATAGATAATTTAAACAAATCTGGGGTTTTCATAAAAAATTATAAAACATGCAGTTTAAATTCGTAACGACACTAAATTCATAACACACACATATTTCTGACTTGCTCTCTCTCACTCTTCGTCTCCGTCTATCTCTCTCTTTTTTGAATCACCGAAACATACCTTTTCTAATTCATATAAACCTTCTTCAGCATCTTCCACAAATCGTTATGTGATGTGGGGATCCGCATCACGCTATGTCAACGATTGCACTGTCTCTTCAACTCGTCTCTCTTATATTGTAATGACATTTTTTTTTATAAACAAACAACTTGTGTGCGCTAGTAATTTCGAATCTAAAAGCAATGAGCTCTAATTTCTAATTCGATATATTGCACTGGAATTAACTGCCAGCTTATATAACGTCTGTCTATTATATGAAATTCCATACTCTTCCCATAAAAAATGATCTCAGGGATTTTTCTACACCCTTACAGGAAAAAAGAAAAAGTATAATTCATCCACACTTTTACCACTATGGCAAATCTCTGAATAGCACCCACTACATTGAGGCAAGTACCTTTTTACCCTCTCAATGACATTGCGAAATGAAGGTAACATAACCACACGATTAAAGTCGGCGGTCTCGTACAGTCATTTCTCGCCATACACATCAGAGACTTACATCTAGCTTAAAACATAAAATACTGAATAAATTTCCCGTTGACTACTGAACAAAAGCAAAAATAAAGAGTACAAAAGCAATAACCATAAGGAAGAAAAAACATATAATGTTACATCCTTGGTTTGGGTTTAAAGCACAGCAATAATTTTACTCAACCAAACGGACTTAGAGTACCGTGCGTGCACGCGGGTAAGGGAATTTACCACAAGAGACGTCTACTCAGTTGGTTCACTCTCTAGCCGATTTTAATCTACTTTAATTGTCCATCGAATTTTCTAGATTTTCTAATTAAAATAGTCGGAAGAGAGCATGCAAAGAAGAGGAGAAAAAATCAATATGAAATAATGAGAAGATCGAAAGCAGGGTGGAGAAGTGGAACATCATTTGCTGTCGTCTAGCGTTAAGAGCATTGAACACGTAGTTCCTCTACCTCTGTCCGGCGGGGCTTTCGCGGTATATCAACAGCTTAGTCATGAGGAAAAATAGGATTATGAACGTATGAAGGCAGCATTATACAAGGCGTTATCTATCGACCCCGCCACTGCTTGGGAGCAATTTGAGGCAAGAACCTTACATCCCGGCGAAACTGTCGACGTTTATTTGGCCGAGCTGACGATGTTGACGGTCTTGTTTGGTGGACTGCCTGAGCAGGTCTTGGCATGCAAATTTTTGTTAGGGCTCCCAACCGGAACAAAGCAACTCCTGCGGACCAGCTCAAGCATAGCTTCATTGTCCCTTAATGACCTGGTAGACCGGGCCAGGACCGTGATGAAGAGTACTTATGAGATGAGAGAACCGGTAGTTGCTGCTGCACAGCTCGCATCAAGTGATGATAGACATACCTAGGGGCCCGGCCTGCGTGGTGAAGTTGTGTGTTATAGGTGCAATGGCCAGGGCTACATTGCGAGGAACTGCCAGCGGCAGCTGACAGCTGTTCGCTACTACCGATGTAATTAGAGTGGTCATACAGCCCGGGATTGTTCTGGAAACGGGGTTGGGGACAAGGTGCCAGCGTTGACCTCTTCCCCAAACAGAAATTAGACGAGACGCTACCGAACATCCAGGTCTATATCAATGAGACATTGTGTGTATCACTCCTCGATTCGGGGTGCTCTCACACCATAGTAAGCGCGGACCTCTGCCGCACTTGGAAAAATAAGACGACTAGAGTAACCACTCTCAGTGGAGCGACACAGACATATTGCGAGATGGGCGCTGTGAACATTCGCACTAGAACTGGAAATTCGGCTAACATCAAAGCGCTGGTAGTACTCGAGAAACCGCTGAGGTTTGACTTGCTTCTAGGCTATGATGCCATCAGAGCCCTAGATAGTGTACATAAATGACGGGGCTGGTACAATTTCAGGAGAAGGTTCCAGTGTGCGCTGATTTGAAGATTGATCAGCCAGACTTTATTGTCGAATTTGACCAGCGGCAGAAGGTTTAGACAGCCAATTGGAAGTGGTCGGAAAACCAGGAACCAGCCAAACTGCGAAATGAGATAACAGAGTACCATGCGTCCCACCAAATGAGGGGTGCATACTAAGATGAACTTCCTGATTGGATTAAGGATGGCTGGTTAATTCCCTATCCCTATGAGAAACTTCGACCCCCCAGAAGCGTGATTCCGCTGATAACGGTCGCTCAGCGCAACAAAGCAAATGTGAAGCAAGTGATAGCCTACCGTGAACTAAGCGCGCATGTTGATGCGTTCACGGCAGATGCTGACGTTTGTGCATGCAACCTTCGAGAGTAACGTTTAAGTGTTACAATGTGTCCCTGCTCGATCTAAGAACAGGATGTCTGCAGGTCCGAATCAGTCAAACAATGTGGGCATTTCAGACGGTGGTGTTTGCTGGCAGTAGGTACTGCCTTACCAGACTAAGCTTCGGGCTACACGTGGCACCCCGAATGATGAAGATCAGGGTGCACACTAAGGCAGCCAGCGAGATGCTGATCAGACGGAGATTAGAGACCTTAAAAAAGCTGGTGACAGAGTACAACATGTCTGTTGATGCGGTACTGGTTGCTTCAAATTGCAACCTTGCTGATAGGCTCACTCGGGTGCCACAGAGATAGTATGACACCATGAAGAAGAAAGACGAGCCAGTACCATTATGTGACGTGTCTATAGAGGTAGCGGATGATCAAGAAGATACACCACCTCAGTGGACACTCCGGAGTGAGACGGGCGTTATTTTGTGCAGTTGTCCAATCCGCCGGTGCCCATAAGTGCAGTGAAAGCGGCAGTCTAGGAATGCAAAACATGCAAGTCAATCGACCCATCCCTGCCGGATAGCGGAAAGGTCAGTTGGGAGTAGACGCGTCTTGGAGCCGACTGCGCATGGACAAACCCCACTACGGAAGCCAGCACTTCCTCATCCTGATCGATTGTGGACCGACAAGGTTTACGATATGGCGCCTGTTAATAAGACAATATTCCTTCAGTGACATCCGTGAATTGGTGTCCATATTTTATGAAAGGGGGCCTCCTGAGGAGATCCTCACAGACAATGATGCATCCTTCTGCAGTGGGGAGTTCAGACGTTTCGTATATAAGTGGGAGATCCAGCTCAGACGCAGATGTGCATATGTACCGAGTGGCAACGGCATAGCCGAGCGGTGTCATTGAAGCATGATCGCAGAGACGGCCTATAGATATAATGCAACACCAAAGGATGGTATGACTGCTGCAAGCGCACCTATCAATGCGATCCATTGTTATCGAGTGCGCATCAAGGAGATTGGCGCCCGTCTTCTTGTTCGGCAGGATACCTGAGGGCCGTATGAGTTAGGGGACACTGTCTGAGTGAAGCCTCCCAATAATCAATGCATCCAAAGCTTTAAAAGAGGACGAATAACTGGCATCATCATTGAGAAAGCCGTGGTAGTCGATGGTGCTCCACGCCATGTGAACGATATCCGGCATACCCTAAATACGAAGCAGTTGGCGAGTAGCAGTAATGGTGAATCATCCAACCAAATCCTGTGGATCCGATCTATTCCCCGTGATGGTACAACTGTGAACCCCAACGCTGACGCTGATAATTCCAGCACCCCTTTTGAGAGCTCCGATGAAGATGCAGAAGCCCAGGCAGATAGTATAACTGTACGCCCTAAAGCTAATGCTAATGGTTCCGACGCTTCTTTTGAGAGCTCCAATGAAGATGAAGACTCCAATGAAGATGAAGCCAATCCCACTTCGTAGGAGTGCCCGCAACAAACGACTACGTCCACCATGCCACATGTGTTGTCTGGAGACCAAGGGGGGTGTAGAGTCTAATGTAATAATCAAAAAAGAAAGCGCCTGTGTGTATGTGCATTTTGCGGTTATACAATTTACCTTCGGATGAGATTTGAGAGAGAGAGAGAGAAAGAGAGAGCGAGCGAGATAAATTAAAGATATCAGCCATGAATTTATAAGGGGTAGGCTCGTGGAATCTCAAAAGATCTCATCTTCCACGGAATACGTATGCAAATGGAATGGGGTCAGTTTTCTATTAAAAGTCCTGTTGGCAGAGGTAGTTGGGGGGACACAAGCTGGAAGTTGAGAGAGAAAGTTGACAGTGACAAATCTAGCTGAACTTTTGCTGATTGTATTTCTTTTATTTTGTTTTGCTGCTTACCAGCCCATTGAATTGCAGTATTGCTGCCCAAATCCCTACATAGTACCCCAGTAGTTGTTGCCCCTGATAGTAGCCCCCTACACCAAAGTGGCAATTTGCCTTGTTTGGGGTGAAAATGTAATAAAAAAAAAAAAAAATATATATATATATATATATATAATGTCTAATGTCTTGTTTTTGATCATTCTGGGAGACTGTGGTATCCTCCACCTGCCTTCACCACCAGTACCCCATCGCCAGTGGACTTCGCCTGATTGAACCTTTTGTTTACCTTTTTGGATGTTGTAAGAAAGCAGAGTGAGCAAACTCATGGCTACCCACACAATGATTTAATTTAAGTGGTAATGGCTTGTGTAGAAGCATTCACACTTTTTGAAACAGCCAATAACATCAGTTGGTGCGAAATATGCCACGGAGCTAATGAACAGCTGCATCTCAGGCTTTGAAATAGAGTTTTCCATCACTTAGGTAGACTGTCAACCAGACTCAAGAGCCACTACCTGCCCATGAAGTTAGATATCGCGCGCCAGACACCAACCTGAGATTTCAAACTCAGCTTTCTCTCTCTCTCTCTCTCTCTCTCTCTCTCTCTATATATATATATATATATATATATATATATATATATATATATACACATATATGCACATGCATATAAGTGCTTGTGGAGCTAGTTGGCCGTTGACCCTAGGAGGGTTCATCCGCCCTTTGCAAGGTCTTGTTTTTTATCCTTCTGGGAGACTAGTAACCCTCCTCACCAGTCAAGCTAGTGCGAGAACCATTTTAGTCGCCGGTTACCCGACCATGCAGCAAGAAGTACTGGGTTACATGGTAGCAGTAGCACATTACGTGACCTGACATTATAGGAGGATACCACTGGAGGTATTTAGTCGGAACTCTGCACAGTTGGCGGCGTAGTAGGTGATGGCCGTTCTTGTGTAAAAATTTGTGAACAATTGCACAGTTCGTGTCCTCTACTATGTGGCAAAGCAGATCTTTTCTAGATGTAGCACTGCTTTCCCTAGACAGGTAGGGGCGATAAAAGGAGCCCTAAAAAGCTTGTTCACACAAAAGCTTGTCATCTTGCTGCCGTTGACTGGCTATCCAATTGTGTAGTCGAAACAGAAACTCAATTAGAAATACAAAGCATGCGTTCAATTTTGGAACGTGGAATATAAGAACATTGCTTGATAGTGATGATTATATCGAGAGGAAGACGGCGCTAGTTGCAAAAGTACTGAAACAATACAAATTGACATTGCTGCCTTGTCTGAGACACAGCTTTTGGGGTCAGGTGAATTGAAAGAAATTGGCGAAGGTTACACGTTCTTTGGTCAGGTCGAAAAGAAGGAGGGATGTATACTTCCGGTGTTAGCTTTGCAATAAAATCAAATATTGATGACTCTCTGGAGGGTTTTCCTCGGGGAACTCGTCAATAATCCATCTCTTCAAGAATAAAGGAAAGCGCATTGATTGTGATAACTACCGTGGAATATCACTGCTCTCTGCTGCTGGAAAAGTACTAGCCAGAGTCATTTTGAACAGGATAATCATTCATCTAGTAGACAAAATTTATCCTGAAACGCAGTGTGGTTTTAGATCTGGAAGGGGAACCATCGACATGAGCTACTGTTTACGCCAAGTTGCAGAGAAGGCACGTGAGAAAAATCAGGATTTGTTTGTCGTTTTATCGAACTAACCAAGCGTTTGATTCTGTGAACAGAGTCGCACTTTGGAAGGTTTTGAATAAAGTTGGAATCCCTGAAAAAATGTTAAATATAATAATATCCTTTCTCGAGAATATGGAGGCACGTGTAAGAGCAGGTGGAAAGTTCTTTGAGTCATTCAAGGTACTAACCACTACGAAACAGGGTTGTGTTATGGCAACTGTGCTCTTTGCCATCTCCTTTTCAATCATGCCTGAGCATGCTTTTAAAGATTACACGCAAGGTGTCAATTTTGAGTTTAGAACTACCGGGGTTCTTTATAATCATCAAAGATTCAAAGCTAAAACACTAACATAAAGCAAAATCGTGATTTTATTTTTGCAGACGATGCTGCACTCGTGGCCACTTCATTTGAAGAAGCACAAGAATTAGTTGACAAGTTTTCCAATGCCGCAAAAGCATTTGGTTTGACGATTAGTATTAAAAAGACAGAAGTTATCTACCAACCAAAGCCCACCCCGTTGCAGCAAGGTGGTGTGAATATTCCGAGACCAGAATATGTGGAACCGCCTCAGAAAATCTTAGTGAATAGACAGCCTCTAAAGTATGTTAAATCCTTTGCATATCTCGGAAGTAAGGTGAATTCGTCAGCATCACTTGATGATGAGATATTGAGCAGAATTTCAAAGGCGACTGATGCCTTCGGCAAACTGCGGTCAAGAGTATGGAATGAAAGGGGGTTGACTCTGAAGACCAAAATCTCAGTTTATCGTGCAATGATTGTTTCGATACTCCTGTATGCATCGGAAGTCTGGACCCCATACCGTAGGCAGATTGAGCAACTCGATACACTCCATAAGCCTTGCCTTCGCAGTATATGTGGATTAACATGGAAAGACAAGGCCCCTAACTCGGGATTTTTTGCTAGGTGCGACATCTAAAGTATTGAGGCCTTCCTCATGAAGTCGCAGCTTCGGTGGGCTGGTCACCGTGTTCGCATGGATGAAAACCGTCTTCCTAAGAAACTAGCATACAGTCAACTGAAAGAGGATAGTCGAAATGTGGATCGTCCATTTCTGAGGTACAGAGGTGCTGAAGAACAATCTTAAGCACGCAGGATTGAACCCAAAAACCTTTGAAGAAGATGCTGCGGATAGAAAATCGTGGAGGGAAAATGTTTTGCGGGCATTAACACATACATTGACATACGGCTATCGAATCAAACAAATCTTCGTAGAGCAAGAGTAGAACAGCACCTTCCCAGCCTGTATCATATATATATATATATATATATATATATATATATATATATATATATATATATATATATCACTTAATTTATTTTTAAACAAATAAAAAAGAAACAAATTATTGAACAAAAAAACAACCTAGGATTGAAAGTAACAAAAGAAAAGAGTTCATTGATGACGGAGAAGAGTGGTCGCCATTAATCCCAGAGGAAAAAGTGGGGAAGCTAGTTCACTGTTGAGGTAAACAATTCGTTGAACGGTCCCTCCACGCGGTAAATTCCGATCGAGTATCTGCCTAATTGCAACAGCACAAAGTCGTTTTGGTTGGGGATAGAGAAGGAGAAATTCACAAACTTGTTTCTCATGCGAATCCAAATCGAAGATTCTGCTTTCCATTTCGGGGTAATACATCACTGTATATAATATTACTTTTTCGTTTTTCTTTTTAAAGTTTCATTTTCCTCTCCGTTCTTTTTCTTTTCGGAACCCAGAAAGAAAACGGACAAACATTCGTCCCTCTTTATGAATATCTCAGACCCAACCGTATTATGTTTTTTTCCTCTTCTTCTCGTCTGACGGCTGCTTCTGTTCCCTACGGCCTTTGCATGACCTCGCGGGAATTCTAAAAATAATCTAACCCCAACAGCCTCACGGTCGCAACCGCACTGCTCTGGACTTACGTCTATTCTTTGACTTGGTTTTGGTTTTGATCAAAGGCCGAATATATTTTATCTTACAAGTAGTGATCAATTTCGAAAAAAAGGGTAATACTCGCATGCACATGCCTCAGTTTCTGTATTAATTAACATAAAAAATTTATGCGTAACGCCGGTCGGCTTGCTAGTATATCTATAAAAGTGAGAAAATGTATTTTTTTGAGATTTCCCAACCTATATTTTCAATTAATTCTTAACTTGCAGACTTGGAATATGATATATAGAATATTCTGAAATGCGAGAAATTTTTCAACTAGGCTATTAAATTGTAAAATCGAAAAATTGATATGTGGGTTGATCGGATTTTTATCTATTTTAACAATTACAAATTCCTTGTGTTAAGAAAAACTAGTTTTGAGGACACCTTTTATAGATAGTGTCAAGCTGGTCTAATGGTTGTCGTATTGATCACTATGTTTACGTTTAGGTTTCGATCAAAACTCGAGTACTTTTTTCACTTACTGTGAAAAATGTTAATCAGTTTTGATGCAGATGAAAAGAGATACTAACGGTTAACATTAAGAAATTATAATTTGGGTACACTCAGATTATTTCAACTGTTTCACGAGGTTTGAAAACAACGTTTTATGATCGTGTCAACCTGGTCAAATGGTTAACTTACTTGATCACTCTCTTTTCGTTTTGGTTTCGATCTCAGCCCCAGTACTTTTTTAATTTACAAAAAGTGAAATGAAAATTACATAATACTTGCAGACACATCTCAGTTTCTTTCCGTTTTTACTTCGTTTTTTAAAGAATTTAACGGTACGATTAATACCGGGCAGCACCGTGTCTGTCTTGTAATATATATATATATATATATATATATATATATATATATATATATATATATATATATATATAGGGTGTCTCAGAAAATGTACTAAAACTTTAATATACTACAACTTGGTGCGACCTATCAACGTTTATAAACAATGGTAGCCATCAAATTTAATGCTTGTAAGCATGATCTTCATACATTATTCAAAATCTTAACGTTTCATTCTTTATGATTTTCCTACAAATGTTTTTGATACACTCTGTATATCATGTATGGATTTATATATATCAGGTACGATAAATAATTATATAAATAGGTAGTTCTCAACAGAAAGATATCGGCATAACAAGGTTCTCTCTTCATCTGGTTATATCTTATTGCTTATTTAGTCTAAATGTGCATGCACACACAGACACACACATGTATATAAATGTCTATATATTTATACATATATATACACCATACACACCAATATATAAATAAATATATATATATATATATTTATATAATCGAACAAATTCTGTATTTTCGTTTTCTTCAAACCTAGCTGAAAAGTTATAATGATATGCCAATAAAAACGAAAATAAATGCAGACAAAAATGAGGCAGGAAACCATTCAGCCATGTTTGTAAACATGAGATGGCCGCCTTGACGAATGCTCCTGCCTCAACGCACGCCCGTACAAGGTATATTTTCTTCTCATTTCCGCAAAACAGGCTAAGGCTTCGGCAGGTAAATACACAAAATCGAATTCATTAGCTGAACATTAAGTTTCTATGAGCAGAATTTGGAGTTTGTTTTTTATACGATCAATATAGGATTGCATTGTAAGCTCTGAAAACATTATTTCTATCAGAAGATTGGCATTTTTCGCCTGTAGTCTTGCATTAATGTAGATATGTACAGTGACTGGGAACTGAAATTGTGTAGCAGTCGATTAAAGAGACTATCTCGTCACAAATAGGCATTTGTGCCTATTTGATGTATTTACTTTCTTACCTTCGAATAAGCTCCGTGAAATTATCCAGAGTGACCAAATAAAACATGCCATAATATAAAGTGACCAAAACAAACGTGACATTAAACAGGGTGACCAAATAAAACGTGACATAAAACAGGGTGACTAAATAAAACTTGACATAAAACGGGGTAACTAAATAAAACGTGGCATAACACAGGGTGATCAAATAAAACGTGACATTATACAGAGTGACAAAATAAACAGTGACATAAAACAGGGTGACTAAATATAACGTGGCATAAAAAGGGGTGACCAAATAAAACGTGGCATTAAACAAAGTGATCATATAAATCGTGACATTAGATAGGGAAACCAAATAAACGTGACATTAAACGGGCTGATCAAATAAAACATGATATTAGACGGGGCGACCAAATGAAACGTGACATTAAACGGGCGACCAAATAAAACATGACATTAAACGGGCGACCAAATAACCCGTGACATTAAACGGGGTGACTAAATAAAACGTGACATTTAACAGGGTTACGAAATATAACGTGATATTATACACGGTGACCAAACAAAACTTGACAATAAACGGGGTGACCATATAAAACGTTACATTTAAAAGGGTTACAAAATAAAACGTTACATTATACAGGGTGACAAAATAAAATGTGAGACTAGACAGGATGACCAAATGAAACCTGACATTACACAGGGTGACCAAATAAAACGTTTTATTTGACAGTGTACAAGATAAAACGTTACATTAGACAGAGTGACCTACTAAAACGGGAGATTAAACAGGATGACCACATAAAACGTGATATTGGACAGGGTGGCTAAAAACGTGACTTTAAAAGAGGTGACCACATAAAACGTGACATTAAACGGGGTGACCAATAAAATGTGACATTAGGCAGTGTGAAAAATAAAACGGGGCATTTAACAGAGTGACCAAATAAAACGGTAGATGTGACAGGGTGAGCAAATACAACATGAAATAAAATGACACCAAATAAAACGTGTCATTATACAGGGGACAAAATAAAAGTTTACATACTACAGTATGACCGAATAAAATATAACTTTTATAAAATATGACAACATAAAACGTGACAGTAAACACTGTGTCCAAATAAAACATAACATTAAGCAGGGTGACCAAATAAAATGTGGCATTAAAAAGGGTGACCAAATAAAACGTGACATTAAACAGGTAACAAAATAAAACGTTGCATAAGACAGGGTGACCAAATAAAACGTGACGTTAAATAGGGTGACCAAATAAAACGTGACATTAAACGGTGTGATCAAATATAACGTAGGATTAGACAGTGTGAACAACTTAAACGTTATATTAAACAGAATGCGAAAATAAAACGTGACATTGAAAAGAGTGACCAAATAAAATGTGACGTTAAACATGTAACAAAACAAAACGTGACATAAGACAGGGTGACAAAATAAAACGTGACGTTAAATAGGGCGGCCAAATAAAACGTTACGTTAAACAGTGTGACCAAATATGACGTAGGATTAGACAGTGTGAACAACTAAAACGTTATATTAAACAGAATGACAAAATAAAACGTGACATTGAACACGCCGACCATATAAAACGTTACATTATTACGGGATGACAAAATAAAACTTGACATTATAAAGGGATGACAAAATAAAACGTGACATTCAAAAGTGTGATCAGATTAAACGTGACATTAGACAGTGTGACCAAATAAAACGTGACATCAGAAAGTTTGACCAAATAAAACGTGACATTAGACAGAGTAACTAAATTAAACGTGACGTTCAATAGTGTGATAAACTACCATGTAACATTAGAAAGGGTCACCAAATAAAACGTGATATTAGACAGTGTGACCAAATAAAAGGTGACATTATATAGGGTGACCAAATAAAACGTGATATTATACAGGGTGACAAAATAAACGTCACATAACAGGATGTTTAAGTAAAACGTGAAATTTAACAGGATGACCAAATAAAACGTGAAATTATATAAATATTTTTTTAAGTATGTATGACCAGACATGAGCTGCGAGATAGTGACCCTAAGTAATAAACATGTAACCATTTTTAAAACTATAGATCACTGGTCACAACAGGATGAAGCAACATCATAGACTACAACATAATTATTGAAAGCTCTACGAAAATTTGTTTTGTGTTATGTCACCAGTGTACCCGTTTGTAATTTTTTCATTATTTATTTCTTAAATAGCATGTTTTAGGGTTTAAAAAGTGCTGTATTATAAATAGCTTTGCAAACATTGAAAGTTACTTTATCAGATGAGTTGATACTTATTCTACTTTCAATAGATAACGGTATATGTTTAATAATGGATGGTGGACGGTTAGCGTGTTCCTTCATATAGAGTTTATAAGTGTCTAAATCAAGATCTAAAGTAACGTCAAGGAAGTTAGCATTAACTTCTTTTAGGCCAAAATCATTCATGTCCCTATGGATTGCACTCTTACCTTGATCACATTTAACACTTGTTGCGTTCCTAACTATTATTATCCTATCATCACAATATAAGCCTATGTATTTTCCATCAATCGTTTGCTAAATTATAAATTATATAAAGTCCAATGAGATCTGTTGCTGCTACAGAGTCCAGCGATCCCATTGATCCCCCGAAAAAATCGTTTGCCCATTTTTAGCCCATTGTTCTCCATTATAGACAAGGACAGTTTTGCGGCATTCCATAATGATTTGAAAATCCTCATTGGAGTCATTGGTATGGGTCTTAGCAATTTCAATTGCATTTCCAAAATGATCCTTTGTGATTGACGGGTAGTAACCCATTATGTCAAATTGCACAAACGCACATTTTTTTCTTGTTGGCAATGTTAAGAAAGCATTTTACACGATCCGCCGTATTTATCCATAGGTTCAGGTTGAATTACCATTTTAATTCTAGATTGATTTTCTCTATTATTCTTTTACTAATCTTTCCAATTTCGGGTCGTGTTGGGTTGATCAATATTGTTGCTGGTTTTGTGTGGAAGCTAGGTTTATGATCCTCTAAGCTTTATGATCCTCTAAGCTTATTTACTCTATCACTGATTTGTAATTCATCTGTGATTTTTTTGCTGTCCTTATTTATCAAATCAATTACGTTGTTATTTTTTACTTTTTTATAGTCTTTTTTTCAAATTCTTCTGAACTAGGTTATTATATTTCTGCTTGTCTAATGTATAAAAGTTTCTGGTCTTATCCGTCTTAACAAGGATATGCTGTGATTTGTTGATCTCTCCTACGATACTGTCGATTTTATTTTGGAAATGATTTTTGGTTTTGTGTAATTCTAAATTTTTAATTAGTGAATAGAGATTCCTCTCGAATAGCACTAATTGAGCACACAAAATACCAAGGATTATTTACTAAAATTAATAATGAAAATGAATGTCTTACTCAAAAGGATGAAATGGAAAGCTACCTTTTTTTTCTACTTGATAAGGATGATAACACACAAAAAAAGATATGGATTTATAAGTGTAAGATCACCACCAGTTATTCCACAATTAGAGCCGCACAACTGTCATTGTCTATAATGGAGAACAATGGGCTAAAAATGGGCAAAACAAATTCTTCGGGGTATAAATGGGATCGCTGGACTCTGCAGAAGCAACAGATCTCGTTGGACTTTATATAATTTATAATTTATAATTTAGCAAAAGATAACACTATTGATGGAAGGGATATAGGCTTATATCGTGATGATGGGTTTATACTAGTGAGGAATGCTACAAGTGTTAAATGTAAACAGGTTAGGAGAGCAATCCATAGGGACATGAAGGATTTTGGCCTAAAAGTAGAAGTTAATGCTAACTTAAAACAGGTTAACTTCCTTGACGCTACTTTAGATCTTAATTTAAACACTTATAAACCCTATACGAAGGAAAACGCTAATCCTATTTATATACACCCACAGTCTAACCATCCACCATCAACCATCCATTATTAAACATATACCGTTATCTATTGAAAGTAGATTAAGTAACAAGTCATCTCATGAAGTAACTTTCAATGATTGCAAAGCTATTTATAATACATCACTTTAAAATAGTGGATATAAGGACATAGATATAAAATATAAGGTAACAAATAGATCTAGAAATCGTAATAGGAAGGTAATTTGGTACACACACTCCTTTAATATTATGCTGAAACTCGGTACAAATTTTTTACAACTTATTAACAAGCGTTTCCCAACAAATAATAACATCTTTAATAAAAATACATAAAAATGAAGGTATAGCTGTGGTGATAACTTGGAAAGAATTATAAAAACATAATGGACGAATCTTAAGGATGACTAATACAGAAAGTGTAAATATTAGTGATAACACAGCTGTGAATATATGTAACTGCCAAAACCCTGAGGAATAGCCAATAAAAAATGAATGTCTAACCTCAGCAGTGATATATATAAATATATATATATATATATATATATATATATATATATATATGAGTATATACGTAAGTCTATATTGATATCTATATGTATATGTGCCCCGTATATATCTGTGGAGATTTGAGGATACGTATAGATGGGGATGTGTGTCTGCACCTGCGGATAGTCTGACTGTGTGTGTATATATTGTGTGTATTCTGGTATGCGTGTGCATGTATATGTATACGTATATGTATGTATATATATGTGTACATATGTATGGGTGTATATATATATATATATATATATATATATATATATTATCCGGTTAGGGTTCACAGATTTTTAAAGTTCTCAATCGACAGTCTTATTATTGATATTATTATTGATATTGTTGGTGTTATTAATATTATCGATATTATAGAAATTATTATTATAAGGATTATTAGTGGGATTAATATTATTAGTTTTGGTATAATAACAGCCATAATATATGATATCCAGGTGGGTGCATGGATGTATGTTTTTGAGGGTCCGTACATTGATATAACTGCATATGTGAGTATAAATATAAATATGTTATAACTGTATGTGAGCATTATGTATATATGTATGTGTATATGTGTATATGTGTATATATACACGGGTGTATCAAAGTGTGGGGATTTATACGTGCATTTATATATGTATATGTATGCATGATCAGGTTGATAACTTCCGGGGTTTTATGTTTATTTTTATTTTTTATTTTTTATTAGTTTATTTATTTTATTTTTATTTTATTTTATTTATGTATTTAATTTATTTTAATATTAATTTTATTCTTGTGTGTCGTTATAGTTATTGTCTGTTTTCAGTGCGTGTGTGTGAGTTAAATACAGCGATCAGTTAATATCAACTCCTGAGTACAGGTATAAGCGCATATTTGCTTCAAGTGTGTGTGTATGTGTGTGTATGTGTGTGTGTGTGCGGATTGAAAGACACCGGTCCATAAGGAATGGTTTTAATTTACTGACCGCGACGCAAAAATACTAAATTCTCAAGTGCCTTATGCCATAAACCCAAAAGATGGGGTGGATAAACTTAAAAAGGGAATATAAAAAAGGGAAATGAAAAAGATGTTTATTATCTTCAAAGACCTCACTTATCCTCTCCCCGCTCATAACCCCCACCCATGTTACAATCTAACTTTGTAAACGAAATAAGAAAATGTCTTTGTTTGAAATATAAGTTCTCGACGACAATTCTTGGCCTGAAGACGTAATCACCCAACACGGGTGATTACAGAAACATGTAAGCACATATGTAGCCATCACTGTTTTTATAAATAAATTTAATATATATATTTATATATATGTATATATGTATATATATATATATGCATATATATATATGTATATATATATATATATATATATATTTATTACTGCATTTAGAGAGTAAATCAATAGTAATTTACCAGTAACATCATTTTAATTTTATATAGTGAAATTCATGAATTTCAACCATACTGTTTTTGATAATCGATCAGTAATTATTGGATTATCTGTTTGATATGTGCGTATATAATTCATGATATAGTTAAGTTTCAAATTTATTTAACAAAATTGTTCCACATTGACACAAAATATGTTCAAGTTTAATGTATCTCAAAGATGCAAGCATTCTAACACTATAATTCTATTACTAATATTAATACTGCTAATACTAAGTCCTTACTGCAACATCGTTGATACATGACGAAAACATTTAATATTTCTGTGTCTATGTCTGATATAATTTCTAATTATTAAAGGTAAATATGATACTTAGAGGTTGTAATATTATTTGTGAAAGTCGTGTTGGACTGAAGCCTGACAAGCAGCCAAATTTTACGCTTACTCTGTAGATATCATTAGTTGTCGGAAAGCGTTCTACTCTAATAGTTTTATTCACTCGAACGACTAGAATTTATAACTTCCTCTCGGGTTACTTTTTCCCTGACAATACTGACAGCAAATGTTCAAGTAAAGTGAACAGACATCTCGTTGCTTAAATCCCAACATACTACCCCTGTTCAAATAGTAGCCAGTTACGCCAAAGTGGCACTGTTCATTGTTTGGTTCGAAAAAATACAGTTAAAAACAAAAATAATGTAATATACAAACTTATGCAGTGGTTGCTACTAATATTGTTCCTTCTACTTTGCTATTCATTATTATTGATCCACAAGGATCTTTCACACATGTCATCAAAGATCACTCTTTAAAAACAACCTGTTGGAAGCTGAATGACAGCAAGTCTCCTCAAAGTTCCCGTACTCTCCACCACTTTCAATATAATTTGCAAATAGATTTGCGTTATCGCAACATCCGCGTACCATTCATTTGCAGCTGGCAGCGGCTATTGGTGTCCACTGGAATTAGATTGGCAATATCCATCCGCAAGGTCCCAGCTGTCTTCACACTTGCTCAGCAGAGTTCTTCTCAGTTCACTTTGCTCGATCTTTGCATCCTCCTTGACCCTTCTCGGCCATTTGGTATGAAACAGTTTTTTTAGGGGGAGGGCAAATACAGGGTGAAGAGAAGAAATGGGTGAGGGGATGGAGAACATAGATATCCATCTTATTCTTGGTTCCATGTAATGCGTTTTCATGTTTTGCCTCTGTAGAAATTTATCTGGCTTATGTTGTTTATGTGTATTAGTCTCCGCATTCAAGGGCTTTTATTTTAATATTTCAGCTGTTTTCATTACTTTTATTCATTCTAACTTTCCAGCCATTCGTCTGATTACAATTTCTCCCATTCTTTTTTTCAAAGCTTTTCGAAATTGTTCTAGCGCTCTTACTATTATAAGTATTATTTTGATTTTCTTCATCATCCATATCTCTTTCACCTCTCTGGCTAGCTCTGTGTATTATTATTATTATTATTATTATTATTATTATTATTATTATTATTATTATTATTATTATTCTATTATTATTCTATTATTATCATTTTTATTATTATTATTATTATTATTACTGTTGTTGTTATTAGTATTATCATTATTATTATTATTATTATTATTATTATTATTATTATTATTATTATTGGCTTACAAGGAGCTTTCACACAGGTTATAAAGGATCACTATTGAGAATAACCTCAGGTTTTCCCTGGAAGCTGAGTGATAATATATTCACAGATTGCCAGTACTTTCCAGCTCTTTCGATAGCATATTCAAATGAAGTTGCATTATCGCAACAGTCGCGTACCATTGATTTATCGTAAGCAGTGCCCGTTGGTCTCCACCGGAGTTGCAGTGGTACTAATTCTGGTTGATTTTCCACAGCGGAGGTCTAGTTAGCACACTCGCCTAAGTATTTGAACTCTCCTTGAGCCATCTAGGCTATTTGGCATCATTATTTTGGGGGAGGTGCTGGGTAATGAGAAAGGGGATGGAAAATTAATAGATATGCAGCGTAAATGTTCTTGGTTCGATGGAACGTTTTGTGTTTTGTGTCTGCATCAGTTCGTTTGTCTTGTCCGTGCTGACAGCTTTTGTATTAATCTCTGCATTCAAAGGTTTTCCTTAATATTTCAGTTGTTTTCATTATTGTTATTCGTTGAATCTTTCCAGCCATTCATCTGATTCCAATTTCTCCCATTTTTTCCTCAAATGTTCTTGGGAATTATTTCCTAGTGCTTCTACTCTTATAGCTACTTTCTTGATTTTCTTTCATAATCCATATATCTCTAAGCTCTCAGGCTAGCTTTGTGTATTTTCTCCGTTCCTCCTTTTATTTGTAAATTTATCCTGTGGTCCGCTAGGATAGCAAGATCTATGATTTGACAGGACTTTGTTTCTTTTGAATATTTCGACATCCGGTCTTCTTGATTGGATGGGTGTATTCGCTTGTATGTCCATGACCTATTATTATTATTATTATTATTATTATTATTATTATTATTATTATTATTATTATTATTTGCACTGTCTATGAGTTTTCACGCAGGCCATCATTTAAGATGACCTGTTGTGTTCTCTAGAGCTCTGTTGAGAACAATTCCCCTCAGATTTCCAGTACTCTCCACCTCTTTCAAGAACCTTAGCAAAAGGATTTGCGTTCTTACAACAGCTGTACACCATCGATTTCTTGCTGCTAAGAAACATTAGCTTTCACCGAAATTTGTGTGGCAACAAGCCTCCCCGAGGTTCCAGGCCGCTTTGCACTCATCAAGTGTACGTCCTGTTAGAGTTTTCTCTCCTCAGTCTTTCCATCCTCATTGTCACTACAACTACTCGATTTACAATTTTACGGTTTCAGTTGTTTGGTTCTATGTTGGATTCCACTATATTATTATGGTACCGCAGCTTCCATATAGATGGTTAGCGTAATTTATGTGAGATAGTTTTCTCAATGTAAGTGTTTTCCTTAAGATGTCAGTTGTTTAAACATTATTGTTTGTTGTATAGCCTTACATCCCCTTGCTTTTGATTTCTCCTCGATATTTTTTATCCATGTTCTTTGAGACTGTTTCTAGTGATCGAACAATTATTGGTATTATATTGATATTCTTTATATTCCATTTTACTGCCAGTTCTCTTGCAAGTTTCATGTATTTATTATCTTTCTCTCTCTCTCTCTCTCTCTCTCTCTCTCTCTCTCTCTCTCTCTCTCTCTCTCTCTCTTTGATTTTCCGTCTGTGATGTGCTGGCACAGGAAAATATACGATTTACGATTTTGCAGTTTTTTCCTTCTTATTAATTTTTATGATTTCCGGTTTTATTACTTGAATCAGGTTATCTGTTTGTACATCCATGTCAGAAAATATTTTGTGATTTTGTTTTTTTTTTAGCATAGTTTGTACTGTGTTTTTGTTTTCTAGTTCTAGTAAACTGTATCCCGTTTACATTTGTGTTCAAAGTGTTAAATTTAAATCTACTAGGAGTTCTCTTGACAAACCATCAACTATTTGGTGCAGCGTCAGTTGATACAACTGTTTGAGTGTATTGTAATAATTATATATATAATACTAATATAACTCAGCACAGGCGATCATCAAACATTTCTATTCGAGAACAACTTGTGGTGTCCCTGAAGTCTGAGTGACAGTAAATCTCCCCAGATTTACAATATTATCCATTTTATTCGACAAAATTTTGAAAACGAGTTAGCGTTTTTTTTTTTTAAATTCAATTTTCACCCCAAACAAGGCACAGTGCAACTTTGAAGCAGAGGGGGTACTATTAGGGAATTAATTAGCGGGGTCATTATGAAGGGAGATGAGTAGAAAGATGTTTGTTAACATTACACTTGAACTTCTGCATATCATTGCAGTTGGGAAAGCAGAATCCCGGAAGGGAGTTCCAAATACCCGCAGTTCTGGGGAAGAAACTATTGGAGTAAAAGGCTTTCTTGCACCTAGGGATCTCCACTGTAAAGGGATGAGACTTAGTAGCTTGTCGGGTTTGTCGGGGGTAGTTACGTCGGGGAGGTACAAGTGTTTGCAGTTCGTCAGAACATTCACCATTAAAGTATTTGTAGAACAGGCAGAGGGATGCAACATCTCGTCGATGGGACAGAGGTTGAACCCTGTCCAGGAGCGAGAGACAAGCAGCAGATGCACCAGCCAAGATGTGACAACAGTATTCCATACATGGGCGAATGGTTGCCTTATAAAGGTATAGGATACTGGCAGGCGTAAGTAGTTTTCTAGCACGGTAGAAGGAGCCAACCTTCTTTGCAGCAGCCTTGGCAATGCTCTCAATGTATCTATTCCAGTTCATATTCCCTGTAAACGTTAGGCCGAGGAGTTTAAAAGTAGTACTTTCAGGCAATGTGTTCTTGGCAATTGCTATTGGTGGTAGAGAAGGTTTCTTGTAGTTATTGAAGGAAACAAGCTTAGTCTTAGCAGCATTGAATGAGACCAACCATTTTTGTCCCCATTCCACTACGGATTGGAGGTCGTCCTCTAATGTTTCTGCCATTTTCTTGGATATGTGTTCATTTGTTTTCCCCTCATATCTGTTATAGAGAGTGGTGTCATCGGCAAATATACCCATCTCCGAAACAATATTATCAGGGAGGTCGTTTATGAATATCAGGAACAATAGAGGTCCAAGGATAGATCCCTGAGGCACTCCCGCATTTATGTCATATTGTTTGGATGTACGTCCGTCGAGGACAACTTTGATTTTTCTATTACTTAAGAAGGATTTAATTACGTTATGAATTCTTCCAGTGATTCCATATGATCTAATTTTCCTTAGAAGACCATCGTGCCATACCCTGTCAAAAGCCTTAGATATATCAAGGGCCACCGCTCTACCCTCCCCTGTTTTATCCAATGAACGGTATATACGTTCAGAAACTACAGTTAAGATATCTGCTGTTGAACGGGCTTGCCTGAATCCATATTGTTTGTCAGTCAGGAGTTTAGCAGCTGTTAGGTACTGGACTAGGACTTTATTTACTAAGGACTAAAATATTTTGGCGAAAAGCGGGAGGAGGCTAATGGAGCGATAATTTAGTGGGTCAGTTCTTTCACCAGAATTCTTGAAGACTGGTACCACAGAGGCGGTTTTCCAGCAGTCGGGAAAACAGGATTCGTGAAGGCATTTATTGTAAAGTTTGGACAGAACTGGAGCAACCTCGGCAGAGCATTTTTTTAATAGCACAGCCGGGATGAGATCTGGTCCACATGCTTTAGAGGTGTCTAGGTTTTTTATAATAGCATGTACCTGAGAAGGGGTGATTTTCAAATCGTCAAGTGTGGCGTCTGTTCGCAGAGGAAAATCAGGGAGTGAGTGGTGTACCGAGTTCAGTGTGTAGTTTGAGGGAAACCGACTGGCAAGCAGATTAGTCTTGTCAGTTGCCGTGCAAGCAACCTCATGATTGTTTGCTAGTGGGGGAATAATTGACTGCCCATTATTAAATACGCTGTAGCTTATATTAAATACGTTTGTAGCTTATAGGTATTACCTTGTTAACCCAAGCGATACACACTTAAAATGACCAGAAAATAGAAAAAGTAGCATAAATTTCAAAATACTAGTTACAAATTTCACAAAAATTAGGGACATAAGGCACCTTGTTATGTTCTTTCAGTGTTCTCAATTTTAATTGTCTGCGTTTTATAGTGATTCCAAAATTAAAAAAATATTGACCCACAATAAAGCAACACAGGTTTTCTATCGGTGTTATCTTGACTTTATTTATCTTCAATACACCTTTCAGCTCTCTGGACATTTTGCACCTTTTCGTCTCCTTGATATTAACCTTATAGTCTGCTCGAGCAGTGTAATCTATGATTTGGTAAGACAGTTTCTCTCTTGTTATTATTATAATATCTAATCTTCTAGCTTTGATAAATTTATCTGTTTCTACGTCAATATCTGAGTGTGATTTCCGTTGCCAGTTTATGCTTGTACCATTCCTATGGGTGTTCAATAATCAGTTGTTTACATATATACAGGGTACTGCCTTCCCAATGTCAATATGTCTATTTTTGTACAATTTCGGGCTTGTTTGTTACATTCACTTTGTGTTTTTTTCCATTGCTTTTATATCTGCTGTTTTCTTGTCTTTTGTCGATTCTTGCTTTGATGTGGTTTGTTCTTATTGTGGTATCTTGTGCCGTTGTTATTAGTTATTCGGTTGCTCTGTTTAGTTGCATTGTCGTAGCCACCTCATGTGTTTTCGTGAGTCTTAAATTTTGTCAGCCTTTTGAATCGTCCATGTAACTGTTTTTATTTTTCGTTTTATCGTTTACCTCTCTATTTTCTCTAATGATAATTCATTATAATTATTACTATTATTACTCGCTAAACATTTGTACACTGACCTTCATCTGTTATTTTTTGTTGTCTGTGGTGTTTTCTAGACTTTGAATGGCGACATGTCTTTCTAGATTTCAAGTTCTCTCTATCTCTTTTGATGACTTGCAAATTAATTTGCGTCACTGCAACAGTCGCCTGCTATTTATTTCTTATTTAGTGTGGTCCTTACTGGGATATGGGTAGTAATAAGCCTTCTCAAAGGCCCAGCGGAGGTCTGGTTAGTGTTTTCTCTCTTCGGTCTTGCCATTCTCTTTGACTCTCCTTTTCTATTTCGTGCGACACCAGTTTATGCTAACGAATAAAAAGGCTAACTTATATTATTGCAATTTAATATGTTTCTATGTATTTTAATTCTGTAGTAGTTTCTATATGTCCTGCTACCGCCTGCCAATCTTATGAATTAGTAATCACATTTAAGATATATTTTCAATATTTCAGCCGATTTCATTATTGTTATCCGTTGTATCTTCTCAGGCATCTCTCTGATTATAATTTCGCCTATTCTGTTTTGGAAGTTTTTGCTATTTTTTCTAATGCTCTTACTGTTATTCGTGTTATCCTTACTTTCTTCATCTTTCATATTCATCTTTCATATTCCTTTGAGCTCCCTTACCAGTTTTGTTTATTTTCTCTGCTTCTTTTTCTTCTGGATCTTTACTAGTGTCTGCTTGGACGGTAAAATCTACAAACTGACAGTACTTTTCCTTCTTGTTTACTATTATGATATCCGTTATTCTTGCTTGGATGAGGTTATCTTTTCTATATCCATGTACCACAGGATTTTATTACTTTTGTTTTCAAGCACTGCTCCCGGTTTCTGCTTGTACAATTTGCCAGCGTTTTAAAGATGCAGTTGTTTGAGTAATTACCAGTGTACCACTTTTCCAACTTGATCGTGTCTATTCTTATATTAGTTTTGGGCTGGTTTGCAACATTCGCTTAATGTGTTTATTATTATTATTATTATTATTATTATTATTATTATTATTATTATTATTATTATTATTATTATTATTATTATTATTATTATTATTATTATTAATCTTATTATCGTTATATTAATGCGATAGCGTGTGTGTTCTTTTGTGTGTCACGCTTACATCCAGTTTTGGTTTCGGTTTCGACTATAACTGATTGCACTGTAATCGTCTCTCTCTATTTTTTTTATATATATCAAACATTTTTCTATAAGATTTGGTTTCGGCTTCGATTTTGGCTAAAGGAAGTCAGGTTATATATATATATACATATTTTTTTCATAAGTTTTTATTTTAGTTTCGATTCAAGCTAATAAATAATAAAGTCATGGATATATATATATATATATATATATATATATATATATATATATATGTATATGTATATGTGTGTGTGTGTGTGTGTGTGTGTAGGCACGTGCGTTTTAAATCGCAACTTTATAATCTATAAAAATCGATAGAACATGAACTTTATAATAATATATACGAAATCTGCAAGAATTAAAATATCATATAAAAGCGTACGTAATAGCTTAGATAAATACTTTTGCAGTTTTAACAAAAGAGCTACAATAATATCAGAACTTCTTCATTTACACTGAACATCTACAGAATGTCAACATCTCTTATTGCATACAAATGAGTCCAATGTGGAATTTCCACAGATCCCGCTAGTTGTTGTTATTATTATTATTGTTATTATTATTATTATTATTATTATTATTATTATTATTATTATTATTATTTGCTCAGAAGGAGCTTTCACACAGGTCATTAAAGATCTCTCCTTGAAAACAGTATGTGGTGTTCCCTGGAAGCTGAGTTATAACAAGTCTCCCTAGGGTTCCAGTACTCTCCACCTCCTTCGAAAACATTTGCAAATAAATTTGCATTATCGCAATAGCTGCTTGCCATTGATTTCTCGTCGGCAACGGTTATTGGTCTTCGCTGGAAGTTTAGTGGCAATAAGCCTCCCCAAGGTCCCAGTTCTCTTTGCACATGCGGCAGAGGTCTCGTCAGTTCCTCTGTTATTCCGTCCTCCTTGACTCGACTTGGTTATTTGGTCTTACTCATTTTTTTTTGGGGGGGGGCAGTGATGCTGCAATTGAAGGATGGGATTGGGGGTGGGTTAGAGAACATAGATATGCGGCTTCAGTGTCCTTGCTTCTCTGTAGTGTTTCATGCTTTGCATTTGCAGCAGTTTGTCTGGCTCGCGCTTGTTGCTCCTATGTGTTAATTTCCATATTCAAGGGTTTTTATTAATATTTCAGCTGTTTTTATTATTGTTGTTAAGTGCATTTTTCCAGTCATTCCTTTGATTCCATTTTCTCCCATTGTTTTTTCAAAGTGTTTCGGGATTGTTCCTAGTATCTTTTCCTCATCTTCCTTTTCCCTTTTCATCTCTCTGGCTAGCTCTGTGTATTTGCTCCGTTGTTCCTTTTCTTTGATAATAACCAAGTGGTCAGCTTAAACAGCAAAGTCTATGATTTGACAAGATTCTCTTGTCTTGTTCATTATTACTTCTTGCTTAGATGGATTTATCTGTTTCTGTGTCCATGTCCCATAGCACTTTGTGATCCTCATTTTTAAGTACTTTTGCCGGTTTATGTTTGTACTACTTGTCTGTCCGTTCTAAATGCAGTTGTTTGCATAATTCCCAGTGGACTACCTTCCCATTTGGTCGTGTCTGTTCTTGAATTTTAATTGGGACAGTTTGCTGCATTCTCTTGTTATATGATTTATCGTCTCGTCCAAGCATTCTGCATTTGCTGTTTTCTTGTGTTTTGTCGATCTTAGCTTTGATGTGGTTTGTTTTTATCGAGTTGTCTTGTGCTGCAGTTATTAGGGATTCAGTTTCTCGGCTAATGTGTCCTTTTCACATGCATGTACAAGTATTTTCGTTATTTTAATCTTTTGCCATCCTTCCGTGTAGTTGTTTCTCTCCTCAGTTTTCTTTTCTTGTCTCAACCTTGTCTCACTGTTTTCTGTTTTATTGATTTTTTTCAGTGTCGCTCGCTGTTATGCTTATTCTTTCAGTATTTTGCATTATGCATGTTTCTATTTGATTTTGTGTGTCACTCACACAATCTTCTATACTAACCAGTCCCCTCCCGCTGTCTTTCTTTTTTACGTAGAGTCGGTCAACACCGTCCTTAGGATGTCGTGCGTTGTGCATGGCAATGAGTTTCCTGATCGAGCTGTCCCCAGTTCTTTTTTAGTCCACTCAATGAACGGGCCAGAGTATCTTACTAGTGATACTGCCCATGTATTTATGCCTTTTATTACGTTTCTGCTATATAATTTGGCTTGGAGGAGTTTTCTTGTTCTCCTGAGGTATTCCGTTCATATTCTTTCTTTCATTTCTCTTGCTTTGATGGTGTCTGCTTCCAGTAATCCTATGTATTTATAGGCGTATTGTTCCTCTAGTGCCCGCATATCTGTGTGATGTCATTGTTCCATACTTTCTGTTTTGTATTTTTAATGTATCTAGTTCATTTTTGATCCTTGCGAAAAGTTTCAGATCGCCCATGTACATCAGGTGATTCATTTTATCCTCCGTGTTAGCGAACTTGTATCCGGCTTGGCACATTCTCAGTATATTGTTCAGGGGTATCATGGTTATGATAAGCAGTAATGGTGATAGTGATTCTCCTTGGAAAATGCCTCTTTGTATGTTAAAAAAGGAATTGACAGCTGATAGACAACACATTATTATTATTAGTATTATTATTATTATTATTATTATTATCATTATTCTTCTTCTTCTTATTATTATTATTATTATTATTATTATTATAGTTATTATTATAGTTTCTCAAACACTTCATCATCTACGCACTGTTTGCTCTGAGTTGTCAAAAAAATAAAAATGAATAGAAAATGGAAATATATAAATTAAATAAAATTCTCATTATATTTCAGGAAGAAAAATAAAATCAATATCTCATACATTAAAATATTTCTTGTGATTTTACTGGCATATTGACAATTTAACTGTCTGATTATTATCCTCACCCCTTAAAAATTAATTTTTATAAAATTATTTTTGCTTTATGCAACCTCAAACACTATTTTCACAATATTAATACTAATTTAAACAATGTTTTGTTAACATTTAACGAAAATTCCTATTTTTGCAAATGCTTTTCCACTAAAATAATATTCACGCTAAAAATGTGCAAGGCCGCTATTGTCAAACTATAGCATTTTCGACAAACAAAAAAATATGCATTTCAAATTTAAAGGGTCTTGCTAGGAAAATTATTCCGGTGTAAAGTTATCAGCTAAGTTAGTGGCAGTGTACATTAATTCTTATATCAGTCAGTAATGATTTTGGAAGTAAATTACCATCATGTTATGTACAAATATTTAAGCTTCTTATTAGTCAAAATGAATGAATATATATATATATATATATATATATATATATATATATATATATATATATATATATAAAGCAGAATGTGTGTGTGCGCGTGTGTCCGGTCACGAATAGGCTCCTATATGGTTGACTATTTTAAAAAACTGATTACATATAATGAAAGAAGATGTATCGAGGATAAGGAATGGGTATGTTTGATCTGGCAGAACTGTGGTTCATAAAATTTTGTTGTCTGCGTTCGCGTCTGACCCCAAAAGTATGGAAATAAAAAAATGGAAAAAAAAAACGTTTACAAGGGGTTTTGATATAGATGTACGTAAGAACACTTTGATAAGTGTGTTTAAACTTAAATAGGGATGGTATAATAAAATTGTGGGGGCTGCGTTCGCGCTTGTATTCCATGAAAATATGGTACAAACTTTAACAAAGACTTTTCGTATCTATTTGCGGAAGTATACTTTGATAATTATGTTTCAGTCTGAAGATATATGGTATAATAAAAGTATTGAGTGTTTGTTCGCACTTGACGTCCATAGAATGGAAATATAGCACAAAGTTTAACAAGGTTTTTTAATATAGATCCACAAAATATTGTAATAAGTGTTTCAGTGTGAACAAGTATGGTATAATTAATTATGGGGTTTATCTATTCTATTTTTACTTTCATCATATTTTGCTTTGGTTTTGATATCCCCGAATTCGAAGCTATCTCTTTACAACCGTTCCTTTTCATACCTTATCATACTTTAATGAACCAGAGTCCATTTTCTGTAGGCTGTTTTTGAACCCAGTCAACGACGGTACTTTTGCTAGTATATATATATATATATATATATATATATATATGTGTGTGTGTGTGTGTGCGTGTGTGTGTATGTGTGTGTGTGCGTGTGTGTGTGTGTAGTAAGTTAAAAAAATTGTATTACAGTGTTTGTCCCAACTAACTTGTTTCTACAACAGTCATACTCATACTTCTATCTGATACATATTAGTAATTAATTAAATGGTTTCAACTAAAATCGGTGTATGTTTACTACGATTACTGCCAATGCGCACTGAAAATATTAATATAAAACTCTTAAGACATTGTGGCATTAATAAAATTTAATATTTATATATACATACATACACACATACACACGCACGCACACGCACACAAACATATATATATATATATATATATATATATTTGAGGTAGAAAGATATTAAGAATAATTGAATTCCACAAAAGGAAACATAGTGCTCAATCAAACAGAGCAAATTATAGTAAAGTAAGTTGGATAAGTACATTAACCTTGCTTCACGCCAGTAATGGCATAGTGTATTTATTCTCCTCTAAAATTAAAAATGGTCGTGAACCCTTTTTTAATGTTTTAATTGTCTTTCCTGATGAGATAAACTCTATTCGAAACGGATTTCATATCGTAGAAAGATATAACTGTATCCACATAAAGAATAATAACAAACTATATATATATATATATATATATATATATATGTATATGTATATATATATATATATATATATATATATATATATACATATATGTATGTATGTATATGTGTATATATAGTGCGAGCAAAATCAAAGTCCGTACTTGCAATTTTTTCAAAAACTTCAATTTAAGCAAAATTTAATGAAGCCGTTTAAACAATCTATACCTCATTTGATACGCCTTTTATTCTTCTACAATTTTACCTGTTCATATTTGACTTTTAATTGAAATATTCTAGTGTTCGCGTCAATTTAAAAAATAACTTCAAATTGAGGAGGCAAAAAAACTTCTGCAGCAACAAATTCGCTTAAAGTCAGCTTAAAAAAACAGTTTAAAAAATCCAGAAAACAAATATGATCGTAATTGTTGTTGTTCCAGGATATACAACATTTAGTCCATATGCCACGACTTTCTCTTAGTGATCGTCAGGAGCTCATTAATCTCCACCTTTCTGGTTTATCCAATCGAGATATCGGCCGCAGATGAAATGTGATGAGAAACGGAACGAGAGACTGTGCAAAAGCACCAAAACACCGGCAGTGTTCGTGATGTCTCTAAATCTGGTCGTACTAGGGTTATCTCTTACAGGGAAGACAATGCTATCAAGATCCGTAGCCTAAGGAACAAATTTGAAACGGCTCCCCAAATCCAACAATGGCGCACCCTTGTTAAAAAGTTCTCTCTTTCTACTGTCAAAAGGAATTTAATTTGCGAGGATATGTTGCAGGACACAAGCCAATGATTTCTGTAAAGAACAAAAAGCGCCGTCTGGACTTCGTCAGATGCAATGAAGATCATGTTTCGTCATATTGGTCTTAAGTATTTTTAGTGACGAAAGCAAGTTCAATAGAATAGGCAGTGATTGTAGGCAGTACGTCCGTCAGAGGAAAGACAAAGAAGTTAATCCTAGATGCTCAGTTTCAACGCTGCAAGGTGGTGGAGGTTCAATTTTTGTGTGAAGTATTATTAGTACAGGGCCTATAGTTCGCTTGGAAGGTCGAATTAGTGCGACCAAGTACATTAATATGTAAACTGTGCATTTTCTACCCTAATTTGGTCGGAATTTGGATGATAATCCCATCTTCATGCAGGATAATGCTCCCATTCACACAGCTGACGATGTCAAGAGATTCATGTAAGAGCTTGATATTCCGTGTTTGGATTGGCATGCACAATCTCCAAACCTCAATCCTGTCAAAAACGTATGGTATTGCATGAAGGAACGGCTAAGCAATGATACAATTTCACATTTGAAAGAACTTTGAACAAAAATTACAGAAATGTGGGATGCCTTTCCTCCGGAATATTGCTTAATTCTAATTCAAGGAATTCCCAAAATATTGTAGGCTTTCAAATTGCAGAAGAGCTATGCCACAAAATATTTACTAGTTTATTGTGTTTCTGTTGTATTTGTGTTGCATGAATGTCCTAAAGTTACTTTTAAATAACAATATTTCATTGCGTGAACTTTCTTTTTGCCTCCTTAATTTGAAGTTATTTTTTAAATTGATGTGAACAGTAGATTATTTCAATTAAAAATCCAGAACACTAATTAAGAAACAGAAAAACACAACAAAGAACAAATTCTAGCACCCGTCTGTAAACACAATACAAACCACCCAGAACTATTAACAGAGATAACAAAAAATATTGTTCTCGGTCAGAACGATAAACTAAACAACATACTCCAGACAACAAAATTAATAAAAAACAACCGCCTAAACAATACTTAAAACACATACTTACCTGCTCTAAACTCAATCAGTACTTTACAAAAGGGTTGCAAAATGCAACAAACAGCAATGCATTCTTTGTGACATTATGATAGAAGGAAACACATACACATACAAAACCCAACGCAGACATTCAAAGATATGAATTGCACCTCCAGAAATGTAGTGCATGCATAGAATGCGACAAATCTTTCCTAGTCGCCACCAAAAATGTCAGCGTTAGGGTTGCCGTATATAAGATTTGCAGATAAGAGACACTTCTATGTATAAAAACACATACATACATTCAGTGGAAATAATTTTAAAATAATGTCAATCTTTCAAAGCAACAATTATCGTTACTTACACAGGAAAAATCATAACAATATTCACTCCCGAATTGAACAGAGATTAATATCAACACACAGCAAAATGAAATTAATATCAACACACAACAAAATAAAATGCAAAACACATTCGCACAGACGTATACATACATGTACACCCTCACACACATATATACGAACGAATGCATTAAAACACAAACGTATACAAACATACATCCACACCCACAAACACAAAATTACCCCCGCTTTTATGTAACACATTGAACATTACCAACCTTACTTTACTACGGACAACAATAAATGGGAACACTAAAGATACTTTATATTTATTCATCGACATCGCTCTTTTATATCAGCAAACATAATAATCTGAACACACCAACCGACTAAGACGAAAACGATTATCACAATAGAAAGAAACTAAAATCTAAAACTCCAAAATGTATTTAAAAATCCATACCAAATGACGAATTCATGACAAGGTTTACTCAAACTATTTAACATACGACACATTCTACAAACCAATTACACTCACCCCACACAAGAACACACACTCACACAGACGAACTTATTTTACCAGCCAAAATGCGCATCACATTTCCACGCAAGTATGAAGAAAAATAAAGAAAGAAAAAAAGAAGAAACGTAAGGAAAGGGATGGAAAACCAAAAGACAGCAACACACAATGACCACGGTCTGACCCCCCCCCCCGCCCCAATAAGCAAGAGTAAGGAGGGAACACACCATTGGAGAGGTTTAGAAACATTTACACCTCTCACCTCTTATAAACATGCCGTAAAAATTGCAAGCAAAAAACCTTTTATATCTTTCAAATACATTTTAAATATTTTCTATTTTGAATACTTCCTGTAACCGAACGTCCGAAACGCATTTGATGACATAAAAAATTATTACAATAATCTAAAAACTAAAAAATGAAAAAAATGAAAACATTAAATAATACAAGCTTAAATAAAACATAAGTATTATAAAGGTCGAAATCTCCTTCTAAGTAATTCTACATACGCATGTACTGAATATTATCTTCCGTCTCATTTTATTCTCCCAGCTAAATTACATTCCAATAATTGTAATTGATGTATTTTTTTGCATTCCTATTTTCCTATTTCATTTTCTTACACTTTTCGTACTTCTTCCTTTGTCTTTTTATGTTATTTTTCATGATATATCTATATTTTTTTAAAAATATTTTTATGAGAACGTTATATTATTTTTTTTAATCTTGTGAAGTTTTTATATTTTTATAGATATTTTAGAATTTTAATATTATTTTTTTACCTTTTTACATTTTTCTTAAGCATTTGATTTTATTTAAATTTATTTGTATATTTTTTAGCCTTTATTGTTTTTTTCTTGCACTTCTCCATGACAATCATATCTCCCATCCCGCTAATATTTTCCAATTCAAATCTAAAAAAAATGTGCATTTCTAATTTGAAATGTTAAACGACAGTGTTGTCTTCCTACCTTTATTTATCATCCGTTTCTACGAGAATCTTTTACTTGAGAATGGAATAATGTGCCTACCTTACTTTGCGCTTTAACTTATTAACTTAATCTTTCTCCCTAGCTCTCTCTCGCTCTCTCTCTCTTTATATATATCTATATATATATATATATATATATATATATATATATATATAGGTGTGTGTATGTGTGTGTGAATGTGTATGTGTGTGTGAATGTCTATGTGTGTGTTTCTGTGTCTGTTTCTCTACGCGTTATACATATTTACGTGTGTGGATCTATATGCATGTATATATGTGTATATGTATATATAAATGTATGTATAAATATATATATATGCATATTCTTACATAGACAATGTTAGCAGTAACTTGTCAACGATTGCTAGATAGATATTTTATAATCGCTTTTCCTTCGAAACTAAGCTTAGCAAACATCAATGTATTTATCTGACAAATATCGGTTAATTTTAGATATTTCAAAGTCAGATTTTTTTTTTAGATTTTCAAAACATACAATCGTTTTATATTGTTTATACACACGTTCATTCATCGATGTTTTGTCCGTCGATGAATTTTCCAAGATCACCTGTAAAATTACAATGTTAGCTGTCTGTTTATTTCGCTAATTACGAACCTTGCATTAACATATTTTAGTTTACTGCAATTCAGCATATTCATAAAAGGCACCGTTATTTCGCCAGTTATGTTGTTTTCCGAAACTTAAGTTAACAATCCTAGAGTATTGGTTGTCCGTTTTATTCTAATGAATTGATTTCAAATAGAAACATTTAGGTAATTTCCGTTGGTCTTGCATGCTTCACTTAAAAAAAAAAACATTTTCTTTAGTCCATTGTATTAAAGTGTAAAATTAAAAAAAAACATATTTGGTGTGATATTCTTGAGTTTTAAATGCTATTTCCGTTCGCCTGACACACTTTAGTGTTATATAATTTTAGTTAGTTTGTCAAGCTAAATAAAACGGCCATTTTGCATGTCTGTCATGCTTTAATAAAAAGGTTGTGTTGGTTTATAATGCTTGAGTGAAAAAAAAAATATTATTTTTCTTAATTTTAAAATAATCGTTGTCGTTGATCTGTCATGATTAATTGTAGAATATAATTTAAGTGTAATATTAATTATTCATTGGTCTCCTATGCTTAAATTTAAATGAGAATTTTGTTGGCCTGTAACGCTAAAAACTATCACTTACAAAGCTTATGTTTAAAATAGTATTTCAGTTGATCTGTCATGCTTAAGCAAATAATAATATGTTTGTTGTTGTGTCGCTGAAATTTGAAATATAATCGTCTATAGTCTGCCAGGCTTACGTTTAAGACATATTTTGTTAGTCTGTCACGCTGCCTTTCAAATTGTTTGTTGCTCTGTCACGTTTGAAAGATCCGTTTATCTGCTAAGCGCATAAATTAAATGCATGCAACCGAAAATGTGCATTTTTGTTTTTCACAAATATAATCTTTGAAAGCCGATTTACGTATTAACGAATGAGGAATGCAAGAACGTTTTGGTATTATTTTCTATTCTGTGTTTACAAACATCCTGTATCAGTTATTAAGGATTAAGCATTCCCTGAAAAACACACAATTAAACAGTTGTATAAAAGCATTGGATGACCTTGTGCTGCACTAGAACCATTGGAATATTGGATGTTTGCTGTGGATAAGCGAGGAATGGAACAAAACACTGATACTAATGAAATCAGTGACAAACACATTCCAGTGTGTAACACGTTAGAGGATTTCCAGTCCAATAATATATGTGAATCTGCCTCGTTTATGTTCACGTCAAATGTGATATTATACAAGCAGAAAACGCCAGAACGCCAAAAGCAAAATAATTCATTATGTCTGCCTGTTCTCCTACACTATATTCGTCTCCTTATTGATCCCACAACTAAACATGTTCGAATGCAACATTACCATCTACATATAAAAACATGTGCTTTGTCAACCTAAGCAATAAAGATTTTTATTTGCGTATTAAGTTTGCTCGTTCGTCATATTGAAACATCGGCAAAATACGTACGTTTCTTTTTAATTGTTTAATGACAAGAATTATTTTAGTTTCAATTAAATAAATTGTATTGTTATACTGTTAATGCTATGCTTTAGGCATTTCACCATGGCTTCATTTGTTTGTGACCGCCTGTCCGAGATTCTTATCTTGATGTAAGTATGCTTTTTACTTTTCCGGTACGATTTATAGTAATTTACTATTAAGTATGATAAACGACGAATTAATTGTGTGGGGGTGTCTTTCTCTCTCTTTCTCTCTCTCTTCTCTTTATCTCTGAATAACACACACACACACACACACATATATATATATATATATATATATATATATATGTATATATCATGTGTGTGTAACCCCTACTCTAATTTCAATTGCAATTTTCTTCGTGTTTTTCAAGAATTATTCATGTGACTTATAGATATAAATATGCATACCATGGTCATTTTTCAATTAAAACTAAAATGTTAGGATTTAAACTGGCTTTAATTACATTCTTTGCTTATGATATAGCCAGTTTTTAGTAACAAACATGTATTAATATGAACAAACGAAAGCATAACATGTAGTTGTAAATATTAAACCAAACACTGTTCACATAATAAACAGCCATTGTTATTATTTTCTGTCTTTTATTGCTAATGCTTATATTTTCATAAAGGCAATATAATGTATTATCAAATTGCAAATAGCACGAAGACTATATGTGTAGACACAGCGTGTATATGAATATGGAAGAACTACGTAAGTACTACATGATAAGTTTCACAAAAAGAGGTAAATTATGTGCAGCATAATGATTCTTCTTTGTCTTAAAATGGGGTTTAATAGTCATGTGATTGCAATAAACTTATTTACCATATAAATACAGACAATTTTCAACATCATTCTAATATATAGTACGAATTTTACCAGATATTGTTATAAACCTTATATAACTCAAAGCAGTGATTAAGAACAGAAGAAAATACATTATATTGAAGATATTGGTGCATCTATTACACTGGGTAACAAAAAAGACGTCAGGGGTTACTCAGCTCATTTACACTAATTTTGGTGTTTTGAGTCCGAATATCACATTGAATTTGTTCTATCAGGTCAACTTTTTGAGATACAGCCATAGGCCTACCTGACGAGCTATACATATGCTAATATAAGGTATTTTGAGTTCAATCATATTTTTCCTGAAGAATATATCGATTTACAATGCACAGACACAAATAATTTTATAAATAATTAATATGTGTGTGTTTATCATAAATTTATGTGTATAAATATGTATAGAATTTATTTGATATTTAATATGTTTCGTGTGAATTTAGGCTGACGAGGGTTATACTTTAGCATATTTGGGTCATTCTTCCCAATAGTTACAATATTGCCTCTTAGATTCTTTCTCATATTCTCATTACCTTAACATTCATTGCATTCATTGCATTTGCCTTAAATTAACTCATTGTGTGCTCAGTGTGTGTTTAAACGTGGAAGTTGGTGCACGCCGGTTTTGTTATCCGGGTTCTCTGAGAAAATAGTACAGTTATGGCATATTAAGTGGCTATAAATCCTAGTACTAATTTATTAACTGTCTATGTTTCAGTATGTGCGTATTTAAAGAGCAGTAAACGGGGGATTCAGCTCATATTTGTTTATTCCCCTTTTTCGAATTCATCGGGGTTTTAGAACAATAAAGGGAATTCAACAATTGGCTAATCAAACCAATACCTGTCTTACTATTACTCCATAGGAATATATAAATAAAATATAATTCAAAATTTACTTAATTAACCCTTAGCCAATCAAATTGATTCTAAATTTCATTGTCTGACACTCAGCTGCATCTTTCTTTTTGCTTTCAGTTTATTGTGATGGCTTCGGCGCGACGGTCATGCAGGAATAATCCTGACGTGTTCTGCTACATCTACAGAGAATACACGCTGTCAGGGGACAGGAAGAACATCACAATATTTGTGAAGCGCGTCAACGTGGCTTGCTTTAAAGTCAAGCTGGGTGACCAAGATAAGTCCTGGGCACTGCACACGGTGTGCAAGACGTGCGTGGAATACCTCCGGCGGTGGACGAAAGGAGCAAAAATTTCATTCAAGTTTGGGATTCCGATGGTTTGGAGGGAGCCGTTTGACGATGCATCGAATTGTTGCTTCTCTGCCATCAATACTACTGGCATCAACAGGAAGAATCGGCACAGTCTCCAGTACCCCGACCTTCCATCTGTCCGCTGTCTAGTGGTTCACTGCGAAGAAATTCCCGTACCAGCGTTCACACAGCTTCCCGACAGCAACGACGAGGCCACCACTACAGACGAGCAAGGATATACAGAAGAGTTCGAGAATGAAGCACAAGATGGCCCACAGCTCTTTTCCTAATGTGAGCTTAATAATCTGGTTCGGGATCTCAGCTTGTCGAAAACTTCCTCCGAGCTGTTGGCCTCCAGACTCAAAGAGAAAAATCTACTTGGCAAGGACGCGCGTATCACTTTCTTTCGTAGAAGACATTAGGACTACATGGGCTTCTTCTGCCAGGAGGAAGACCTCGTGTACTGCTGAGATATCGCCGGTTTTCTTGTTAAAGTCGGTGCTCCTCAATACGATCCCAGAGATTGGCGACTTTTCATTGACAGCTGCAAGCGCTCTTTGAAGTGTGTGCTCCTCCACAACGTTCGACTCAATCCCTCTTGTGCACTCCACAACTCTCAAAGAGAAACATGAAGCAGTGATGTACGTGATAGACAAAATCCAATATGAGCAGCACAAATGGATCATCTACATCGACTTAAAGATGGTGAACTTTCTACTTGGTTAGCAGTCCTAGTTCACGAAGTACCCATGCTTTATATGTATGTGGGACAGTCGAGACAGAGCCCATCACTATGTAAAGAAAGAGTGGCTGGCGCGAGAGCAGTTAGTACCTGGGGCGAGAAACATCATAAACAAACCTCTTGTTGAGAAGATATTGGTCCCACCGTTACACATGAAGCTTGGGTTAATGAAACAGTTCACGCGCGCTCTGGACAAGGATGGGAGGTGCTTCAACCAGCTGTGCCGAGCTTTTCCTCAACTGACCATTAAGAAGCTGAAGGCCGGCATTTTCGATGGTCCACAGATACGGCAGCTCATAAAGGACACAGAGTTCCAAAACTCCATGAACACTCTAGAGTGCACCGCGTGGAAATCGTTTGTGCAGGTGGTGAACAACTTCCTGGGGAACATGAAGGCAGCAAACTATTCCAGACTCATCAGCAGCATGATAGAGGTCTTCCAAAATCTCGGGGGGGGGGTTGATGAGTATAAAGATGCACTTCCTGTTCTTCCACATGGAGAAGTTCCCTGAAAACCTTGGGGCGATGAGCGACGAACAGGGAGAAAGGTTCCATCAGGATATGCGCCAAATGGAGGAGAGGTTCCAGGGGAGGTGGGACGCAGATATGATGGCGGACTACTGCTGGTCGCTGAAGAGAGACAACCAAGCAGCTGCTCACACACGGGTATCGAATAAACGCCGATTTATGCCGTGAATTCTTAACTTTTGTGTCATGTACAGCTCATACTTATACTAATATTATGATTATTATGCTTATCAAATTTGATGATAATTATGCTTATCAAATTTGATGATAATTATGCTTATCAAATTTGATGATAATTATGCTTATCAAATTTGATGATAATTATGCTTATCAAATTTGATGGACTAAATAAAAACTGAATGAATTTGGATACGTTGAGTTTTATTTCTTGAGGAAAACGGAAAAAATCGTCAGAGGTTTCTCAGCTGATGATCCGCAGAATTTTTTTTTTACGAAAAATCGATTTTTTAAAAAAATCTGTAGCAAAAATAAACCGACCTGATTGAGCAAACCCAATGGCATTTTCGGACTCAGAGCATCAAAATTAAATTAGTCTAATTCAGCTGGAAAACCCAGGACGATTTTCCAAACATATTTTTGTTACCCAGTGTTATTAACTATATAAATACAAATACACTTTTACAATAAGATTTCGTACAAGTTTCACCAGATGCAATTATAAACTATATATAAGTAAGAGTAGTGAATAACATAGAACAGAAAGGAGTACTTTATATTAAAGATATTGATATATCCTTTAAATTATGTACATAAATATACAATAATATTTGCTGCGATAATATCTAATATATTCATGATACTTATGTTACGTAATCTAAAATGCCATCTTTGTTGTTGTCGTTATTATTTTGATATACACTTCCAAAAATCAGATGTTGCATTTCACTACTCCAAAACGTTGAGACAATAATTGCTTTGATATAATCATACTTAGCATAAATTTATTGTTGTAATGTATCTTTATATTTTGCTTAGGCTGATCAACACAATGCATAGTAGATTACCCAGCCCCCAAGTAAACGTGTTTTATACAATTTAATAAACTACTGTGAATCTATCTGAGGTACATTAATACAAGATTTAGGGGTTTATTTTGTCCATGGCAATCATATGAAAAAAAGTACTTGTTTTTATTGATCGGTTTGAGTGTTATTTTTTGTACAATAGTTTTGACAGCTTTATATCTCGATGCTGCTGTGTTGTCAGTTCGTCCTGCACATACATGCTAGGCCGATTCGTTTTTATATTTGAAATACTCACTTGTAGATCTTCGTTTAACGTTTGTTATATGCAATTGAGCTAAGTAACCGAGTTGGAAGGTTTTGCTAAAGATTTACACAAATTGCTTATATATTTGTATCGATGATATTTTTGAAAGATTTAATGATATGTCTTGCCTCATTACCCATAGTTTTATGTTTGCGAATCGTTCGGATTCTAAAGGTTCACATTCAGTCTGTCACAAGTTTTACAAGTATCTGACTTCGTAGGAGAGAACCCGATGTTGCCGGATACGAATTGTAAAGGATCAGGGAGTATTTCTAATTGTTGCATGCCTTCTGCTCTATTCTCTTGTACAACTTCTTGTGACCTCTCGCTTCTTGACGAATTCCTGTTAGTAGGTATTTTACTCGTTGTAATTTCTTTTTTTCCCAAATCATTTAAATATTAACGCAAGCTTTTTCTGAACCACTTATTTTTATGACATATTTTACTTGCAAGAACATGGTTCTCCAAATCTATGCTTTCCTGCAATGGATTTTAAGAACTACTGATATATTTGCTTCACTGTTTCGCTTCTGTTTTGCCGTTTCGTTTTTCCACTAACTGACATTTCTTCTTCTAACTCCGAATCCACAGAATCCTAAGAAATCTCCTTTGTTTATGGCGTCAGAAGTGTGGTTTTAAAACGTGACTAATTTTCACATTACTTTACATCTGTTTGTCGGAACACACTTTTGGAAAACAAAGGAACCCTCAATTCTAATATCCAACTTATTTAAAAACAATATATTTTTAAATTGCATTGCCCATTCTTTTAACTGACATATTTAATCTAAAAGAACGGACAATCGACCGTTTTTCCGACATAAACAATATTTAACTATTTCTAGTTGAATTAACAATGGACTTAATTTCTAACATTCAATTTTCCATTATGCCTACAGGGTTCGATTCTAGCCTTATCCTTTTCACTTATCTATCTTATCTTACTTACATGGAAACAATTTCGTGAGTCCTGATTCCTCCGTTGGGAGCCAATCGGCTCCTGGGACGCTATATTTTAATATGATCTGAAATAAAAGCAAGGAGAAATTTGACTCCAAATATTTTTCATACCTAATTTCTCCCCTCTTTTGGAAATAGTGTACGATTATGAATAGCTCCAGTATCAAATAATCCTCATACGCTGTAAAACTTACTTTCTGTATGAAAACCATGAAGGAAGATATAACATATGAAAAGTATTTGGAATCATGTCTCCCATTGCTGTTATTGCAAAACTAGGAAAACAAATGACTATGATTGAAACATATCATGAGTGGAAAAACGTCAAAAAATAAGCTCTGGATGATATATGATCCCCTTAATGTGTGATGTTAAGGGCAAATGTCACACACCCTACTACACAATTCAGGGCATTACCTTTCCAACGAGTTTTCATTTGGTAAATTCTGATCATTAATTGATGAGCTTTGAAACTTGTAAAATTGCCAACGAGTTGGCATATCTATATGTATATAAGGAAATATGTATATTTATAGCGAAATTGGATATTAAAATGCCCATATCTTCGGTTATATGGGGTTAAACGATATGAAAATATGCATGCTCTTTGAAAATTATAATATGATTCTATTGTTAAAATGTTATGACAAGTAGTAAACAGGAAACTATATTTGCATTTTTATATATAGGATCCTGTTAGGCCCCAGTTTTTTTTTTTTGCTTGAGTTGTTTCCCCTGTGTCATTGTCAGGGCACTAATATATATATATATATATATATATATATATATATATAACTACTTCTTTAACTCACATAAAATTAATATACGAAAGTATATATCTATGCGTAAACTTTAAATATTTACTTCACTAGTACCCAATACGTAGGAAGAGCTAGTTAGTAAGTTATAAAATATATATGGTGATTAAACTACGCTGAATATTCTGCGTTTCTAACACTCTAGGATAGTCCTAGAGTGGATGAAACGCGGAGTATATATATATATATATATATATATATATATATATATATATATATACATATATATATATATATGTATAATTTAAAGGAGATTAGAACAATATCATTTATTAAGATAAAAAGCTATAGCAAACATCTTAATGACTATTTTAACCACAGTTCCTGATTTCAAAAAACGAAAAATTAAAAGATTCATCTGCCTTACTTTTAATGCTAGGTTTATTTATGGTGTCTTTTAAATTCAATAAAAACCCTTCAAAATTTGCTGATTAGGAGACGTTGCTTATCAAAAATCTCTATATAATTATTGTACATAACTTGATGTATACCACAATAAAAAGCATTGTTTTCCGAAACGATCGTACAGATAATTGATTTTGTTGTTGTTCCTTCTCATGAAACGGATTTTTAATTTAATTATAATTTGATTTTTAAATTTTAAATTATCAATCACGTTACTCAATATTATATATATATATATATATATATATACATATACTCCTTTAAGTTCGTTTTTCTTTTGTGTGTACTGATATTCATATTAAAACCCCTCTTTTCTATTTATTTAAAAAGAAAATACAATGTTCTTATATATGGGTCGTAGAATTGCATTCACTAGCAAAAGATCTAGCTAATTTGCATATTCTTTTAAACATTCATTTTAATTAATTCCCTATTAGTTTTGTTTCGGTTTTCTTATGGAATGATCATCTTTAGTCAACTATCACGTGTAATTATATTAGTGCAGATATTCTACATGATATATACTTGCATTATATTTGCGTAAAACTGTGCAGTAAACACAAAATTCTTTCCACATATATTTATCTATACGTATATATTTTGTTTTTCTTTCTATCTATCTATCTATCTATCTATCTATATCTATACATCTTTAAAAGTGAACGTGTCTGGGTATCTGTGTGTCTGTGTACATTTCCCTACGCAATAACTCTGTCAATTCTTAGTCTACAGACTCGAAATTTGATATACAGGTGACTGAGATTTGGAAAAATCGATGTGATCGGTTTTTGATCAGAAATTTTGCGACTAAGGAGTCAAAGTTCAACGATCTGATCTTTGAAAACTCTACCAAACTCCTCCAACAATTTTGGGTCTAAACACGTGAAATTTTTGATATAGGTTCCTTGAACATGGATCAAACTTAATAACTTGATTTGAGCCCAAAACAATAAATTTTAAGGAGTCATAATAGGGGTCAAAGTTAAAAAAAACTGACGTCTGCCGTCTCTTACAAATTACTCAGACAATTTCTGGTCTAAATATTTGAAATTTTACATAAAGGGTATTCAGAGATAGGGCAAGCTTTGTCATCAGATTAGGTCGATACTTTTTTGTTACCAATATATAAAAATATGTATGTATGTTTGTTTGCATGTCTGCCTGAAACTTTCAATAGAGGCGACGGATTTTACCAAGATCAGTATTGTTTTACAGTTCGACCTTTCATACGACAAATATCGAAAAATTGGCTAAAAACATTAATATCTTCCCCTTCAACTAAGCACTTTTCTACAGGGGGTAATCACTGTTTTCGACGATATTTTAAAAATTAATCTATCCTTTAGATTGTCTAGCCTTTATTTTAAAAAATGTCGCTTCGGGGTTGGCGGTGGTTCTAACAGCATAAACGTTAGGTTTTACCCCGTTCTTTCCCTCCTTTTGCGTTTTTTTCCCAAACTTTTTTTCAAGCGAAGCATTTTAAAAGATTCAGTCATTCTACATTAATTTAAATAAAATAGATTACTATTAAAAATAAAATAGATTACTACTAAAAATAAATTACTATTAAAATAAATTACTATTAAAAATAAAATAGATACAAAACATACCCGCAACTTTTTTTTATTACAGATAAAATATCAGACATGTTGCGATCTGTCCCCTCATATATATATATATATATATATATATATATATATATATATATATATATATATATATATATATATATATATATATCAAGCAGCAATTTGAATTAAAATTCTTGTGAAATCTCATCTTAATCATTTTATAGTCAGAACTCAAAATGTCATTCAGTTTATTCCGATGTAAGTTGTAACTAATTGTGAAATACGAAAATGAACCACACATCCCAAAATACGAATCACTAAACTAATTTTAACAATCAGTTGTAAACTCAATACTTATTCGAACAACCAGGCATTTAAGGAACAGCAACTAAAAACGTTTGAAATGATGACAATTTCATGCGCTCTTAAAAACGTATTTCCTTTCATACATCCGGATTTGACATTTTTCACTTTGTAAGTGTAGACATTTTGGGGATACTTGTTCAGTAACAGTTTGTCATTTGAGTTAGGTGCACAAACATAAAGACTTCTTCACGATTCAAGGTGCTCAAACCATTTAAGATGAATAATTTTTTATATAGATATTAATTTTGCTATGATAACATTCTATTTTTATATATATCACAACGCTCATAACAATCGCCGACTAGACATATCTTCGGCGTTGCCCTGCTCTATCTAACATTGCTTCTCCCATTAAAAAAAATATTCGTACAGTACGCTCTTTTATCCTGTTTCTTTTGTTTTAGATCACCAGATCCCTAGATTTCACCTACTTCACTGGGATGAGGAAAAGGTCAGTGCTTTCCTTATTCATTTTTCTTTGGTCAGTTATTAATATCTGACCACTATCTTATTTAATCTTTACAGAATATCTTATCTGGTCCAATGGCATTTTCCGTTTCGGTTTAAGTTACTGTTCATACGACCGATGTCAGCTGTTTAATGCAAACTACCATTCTGTCATAGTCAATGCTGTATTTTATAGATTTCGGAAATTATTTCTACTCGTAAAATATTCAATGTATGTAAGGATATCGTAACATGTATTACGCTTAAAACGCGCAATATAGAAAACACTCTTGCAACTCTTTTCATGCGTATAAATCTTAATTTTAAGTAGCCATGAATGCGACCGCATGTAAAAGTTGCGCGAATAGATCGGAGGGAACTGTTCTCTCGACGTCCCTTTAATTTCAATTCAAATTTCAAACATTAAGAAATCTAGTTTGAATTTGAGTTTTAAAAACACATTTTTTCATTTGACAAAGAGAGCAGTTTGTTTGGTTTTTTGGTTTGCAGATGGTGGATGACAAGGAGATGGAATGATTAAGACACCCGCTTAAATCATAAATCCCTATCGCATTCGATGCATTGCCGACATTTATCGGTTGGCTGAACTGTTTTCTTCTCTCTATTTCTATTGATTGCGTTGGCTTTTTATCTGTCCTTATCTGACTTAAGTCATCAGCGCAAAATCTCTTTCACATTTCGCTTCTTTTCTTTTCTTGCAAGTTTTTAAAATTTTCTAATCAGTCGACGCGACCTTCGGAACACAAGCGTTTATCTCTCTCAACCGCCCTTTTTTCTCTGTTGCTTTTTTTTTGTTCGTTTTGGTTTCTAAAATTCTCTAATTATACTATTTTTTTTCTTAATCTGTCCTTTCGTTATTTAAAATCACTCTGCCATTTCATTTTTTTTATTTTGATAATTCATTTTACATCCTTGGTTGGGGATTCAGTAAATCCTACAATAACAAGGTTATGTGGTGTTGTCCGACCGAGAAATTCATAGAATTTTATATCATACTCAGTTTGATGTTTTAGAGAACTAAACTTGAAATCATTCGAACTTTTCAACAGTCGTCTGCGGGAAGTTTTGATTATTGTTTATTTAAAATCTGGATGCGTTATATATATATATATATATATATATATATATATATATATATATATATATATATATTTATATTTAAATATAATTTAAACTGAAGCATATGAAAGCATTCAGATTTTAAATAAACAATAATCAAAACTGCTCGAAGACGACTGTCGAAAAAAACAGTCGAAAGTACTTGCAAAGAAGAAAGAGAAAAATGGAACTTTCTTACACAGATTCAACTGTGAAAAAAGAAAGACAATTAGAAAAATTGCAAAACTACAAAGAAAGTTTATTAAGCAAAAACATATGAAACACACACACACATACACACACACACATACATATATATATATATATATATAAATAATTATCAGCATAAACATTCACATTTGAAAATTCTTACCTGGATCTTTCTCCATCCTCACCTAAATTTACAGGATTTTACCAGTAATTACAAGATTGTTCTATGATTTACATTTATTGTCAGGAAATACGACGATTGTATACATATTGTATACACTCCACACACTTTTACCGTGTATAATTTGTAAAAAGTTTCTATATATTTTGTATTCAGGAAACCTATTCTGAAGATACAACTCGAACTTGTATAAATAGGTTTTATTGTTATTGTTATTTCTTTTTACTTACCTTCTATCACATTTTAACGTTTTTTTTGTTTTTTTTATCCAGATTTTAAAAAGGTTTTGGATCATATGCTCCTCACTTTTGGATTTTTCTTTTTATTTATGTTTCCCTTATTTACTTCTTTCTATCATTGTTTCTTTTTTCCACATCCTCATCTATATTTCCTATGTTTTCCTTTTAGTATTTTCTCTTCTTTAATGATCACGTTGTTTCATAGTGAGCACAGTTATAATTTTAACTATCATTCTATATTTACAACCCTTCTAAATTACTCTTATATATTGTACTGACTTTTAATATCTCTTAATTTTTTTACTATTCTATCCCATTAGTTTATTCTCATTTCATATATAAATGTTCTTAAGCACACTTTTTATTTGTATTTTTTCGTAATTCTGACCTTTTCCTAACACGAACTTCACTTCGAAATACGTTTATGTTCTCCATAATTTTATTCTTTTACTTTTCCTTATTTTTTCATAATATGATAAGTTATATATAAATTTTTCCTTGGCTTTTATTTAATATATATGTTTTTTCCTTTCAGAATTGCTGAACGTTTCTAATCTTAATATTTTTCCTTATCAACCATCCATCTATCTATCTATATATCTATTTATATATATATACATGTATACATATATATATATATATATATATATAAACGAAATTCCACAGCCAAACAACGTCGCAGCCCACAAGAGCCATGACAGTCAAAGAACCGGAAGTCTAACACTCGAGTTTCGCCCTCATTTGGGTTCATTAGTAAGGCACATCCGAATCCTGAGTTCGGATGTGGCTAACTGATGATCCCAAATGAGGGCGAAACTCGAGTCTTGGACTTCCGGTTCTTTGACTCTCATGCCTTTTGTGGGCTGCGACGTTTTTGGCTGTGGAATTTATTATATACAATCTCTCACATTCTGAAAAACACACCCCACACAAAAAAACACACACACACACACACACATATATATATATATATATGTGTGTGTGTGTATGTGTGTGTGTGTGTGTGTGGGTGTGTGGGTGTGTTTGTGTGTCTGTGTGTTTGTGTGTCTGTGTGTGTGTGTGTACATGCAGTTTGCATGGAAATTTCACTGGCGGTATCTGGAAGCGCAGTTAAACTACTAGAAGCGATGCACCCTTAACCTTTTGTTAAGGTATACACCTAGGAGAAAAAATGTTCTAATATAAAAGATTAGGTCTGTTGGTCATGCTAAAGTGTTGATGCCGACACACAAGGCTTTATCATTATCAACACATCTTTGTGTAATAGTCTAACAACAGCATTCCATTCAATTAATCCTAATTAAGCATCAATAACAAAATCATTGGTGAACTGAGGAGGTAATAATAAAACAAGCCCGAAAAATGGTTTGCTTTTTTCCGCCCCATGCAGTCAACTGCAGCTATCTGGATATCTAGTATTACAATCAAAAGAAGAAATAGTTAAACGTTATCTTAAATAGAAATCAAATATATCATTAAGTAAAGTGTCTAAAGACGCAATTGTACACACATTTTTAAAAATATCGTTGTACTAAACAAATTTACAAGGTTTAAAAACTGTTTGCAATAATTTGGAGACTTTAAAACGTACTACACTATTAAATACGTTCGCATAAACCATCTTTAAAGAAACAACAGTAGTAAGAATGTTTGCAATAATTCCAGAGGTATCAGTGTACTTTTCATTGCGGGGACTTTTTTCGCACGACGTATATTTAATAGAATCACTTAGAATCTGGTTAATATAAGTTTTCTATGAGAGAAACATACAGAAATTTCGTACTGACATGAATGACAAAAACCTTCGATGCTGGAAGTAGAGGGCACTTCAGAAAGTCTTAAAGAAACTAAGTATTATGGAATATATACATGATGTACTTTTATCGTTTTTCGGGGGTAGAAAGTGTTCTGTGATGTCTCTTAGTCAGTTTTCGAACAGTTTGATGTCTCCAATAACACAATGCAGGGTTGCATCAGGGTTCCGTTTTCCTCCCATATTTCTATGTGATGTTCCAATACGACTTTAAAGATTAAAACAGAGAAGCTAAATTCTAATTTTATACAAGTGTTGAACTTTCTTACCATTACTGTAGTTTCCTATTAATTGATGCTACTGTCCTCGTTTAAATATTGAAGTAGAATTTCCGAGCCTGATAAATCGTTTTCTAAAGACTCATAAGGCTTTGGAGTTTACAATTAGCATCAATAACCCTGAAGTCTTACATTAAATTAGCATTAATAACCCTGAAGTCATACATTAAATTAGCATTAATAACTCTGAAGTCTTGCATCAGCCTCACCCTGCACCAAACCAGATCAAAGGTGTCAGTAAACTCATCATATTTACCAGTGGAAATTTTTCTTTTTTTACACGGTGGTTACCACTTATCAAGGCCCGGAAGCCACTTAGGGATAAGGGTTATTGCAAGTACAGTACGTTAGTGTGGAGATTTAATGAAGTGTTTACTTAAGGGGGCGGTTCATTAGGAATTTGTTTACTTGTGGGCTTGAAAACATTCAGGATGTAGTGAGTTGGGAAGCAGGCAGACAGAACAGAGTTCCACAGGCGAACAGTTCTAAGAAAGAAGCTTTGTTCATGGAATCCGCGTTTTGATTTATGCACAGATAAAGAGTGGGGAAAATTTTTTACAGTGGATTCAGCTAGACGGGTGTTTTTCGTAAAAGATTTGCCAGGGGGAGCAGAGATTGGAGTTCAGTCGAGAACCTGCCATGGAAATAACGATAAAACAAAGATAGCCCCGCAACGTCTCTTCTGTGGGAGATAGGTTGCAGGGAAGAGAAAATGGCATCCCCCACTAAGCCACGAAGTCTATTTTGTGATTTGTCAAGGAAGGATAAGCTGTTTTAGCAGCTCCTGCCCAGATACGGCAGCAGTATTCTATCCTTGGACTACTTGGCTTTTCTATAGATAGAGAATTGCATCAGTAGTGAGATATCTTCTGGAGCAGTAGAAGGATCCCATCATCTTTCCAGCGACCTTGGCAACAGACTTGATGAACGTATTCCATTTCAGATCAACAGTAAAGGACAAACCCAGAAGTTTTTCAAAACATGGGGCTTCTCCTAGACGAGAGCCATCCATTACAATTGATGCCAGATGGGGATCAGAGCGTTGATGATGTAAAGATAGGAGTTTGGTTTTAGATGCATTAAAGGTAACCAGCACCTCTTCTCCCACTGAACCACAGGCTCGAGATCAGAGGAGAGAGAATCAGAGAGAACTTTGTCATTTACAGCCTTTGATTTGTTGCCGTAGATGGTCGTTTCATCAGCATAGATGTCAACGAATGATTTAAGTATGTGTTTAGGGAGGTCATTGATGTAGCTCAGGCAGAAAGTTGGGCCGAGGATTGACCCTTGAGAGACTCCAGCATTAATACTGTAGGCCTCTGATTTTTGTCCATCGACCACTACTCTTATGAGCCTATCGGAGAGAAATGATCTAATGATTGAGGAAACATTTCCAGTTATGCAGTTGCTGGAAATCTTGTGAAGTAGACCCTTATGCCATACCTTGTCGAAGGCCTTTGATATGTCAATAGCAATTGCTCTATAAAGGAAGCCTTTGTCAAGAGATTCACTAATCCTGTGAGATATAACGGTTAGCACATCTGCGGTAGATCATGCAGAACGGAAGCCATATTGTGTGTCACTAAGAAGGCTATTTCTGCTGAGGTGGTTGACTATTTCTCTATTTAATATGGATTCCAGCAACTTACTCATGACACACAGGAGACTTATTGGTCTGTACTAAGAGGGAGATGACTTATCACCTGAAGTCTTGAATACAGGGAAAACTGATGAGGTCTTCCAGGGAGTCGGAATGCATTTCTCCTTAAGGCAGCGCTTAAATAGTTTCGTAAGTATGGGAGCAAGTTCTGGTTGAAGCTTTTTTAACACTATAATTGAGATGCCGTTAGGGGCAGTTGCTTTACTGGAATCTAGGTTCTTGATTAGCTTGGCGACCTCATGCACGGAGATTTGTATGTTACCTAGCTTGTTCTGTGTTATAGGAGGAAATATGGGGAGTTGATGGCCTTCGTCGCATAGGGTAGAATTAGCTGCAAAGTTCTTTGCAAATAGTTTGGTCTTGTCTGATGCTGACGAGATGACCTCTGGTCCATTGATAATGGTTGGGATAGAACGCACACTTATGTTCAGGATCCTATTTGTTATTTGCCAAAACTGGTGGGAACCAAGATGCTGATCAGCTACCTTGGATTTAACAGACTGGACATATAGCTCTCTTGCATTTTTATTACTCTTTTACATTGGTAGCTGGCGTTCCTGAAAGCAGCATCTATTAAGTTGATAGTTACATCTATTACGTTGGTAGTTACAGAAACAGTGATTTCTGTGCGCGATAGCAGCAGCACATTCTGGGGAGAACCATGGCTGGCTGTTAGGTATTTGTTGGAATTTTTTAGATGGTATGAATCGGTCTATGCCTACAATTAACCATTTGGTCAGATCTAATACTATAAAGGACACATCCTTTTAAACATGGAATGCATAGGTAGATCAGATATGAATGTACGGAAGCTATCCCATCCAGCCATAGAGTATCGGTATACAGTACGGTGGAGGGGTACGTCTGGGGACATTACATTTAATTTTTATCTTATCGGAGTGGTCGGAGGATCCTAGAGGAGAATGAACGGAACATGAACATAGCCCAGGGGAAGTTGAAAGAAAATAGTCTAGGAGGTTTGCATATTGACCGGTAGTATTGGGCACACGGATGGGTTTGCGAACAATCTGAGTGAGGTCATAAGCAATGGCAAAATCATGACAAACCTCCCTCATCGTCTGTCTTATTTGAGTGGGTCAGCCATTCCACGCTATGGACGTTGAAGTCACCACAGATGTGGATGTTAGCCGAGGGATGTGCAGACATTATCTGGTCTATTTTCTCAGATATACTCTTAAAGATAGTAACTCCGCTGTTATGGGACCGATAGAAGGCAAAGATTGTTCCTAAAAAATAAGTATGGCAATTTGTTCACGAATTTGTCGAATGCATTGCGTGAGAAAATTGTCAACCGAATAGCAAAGATATCTCATGCGTTTTGTAAACTTGGTCATCGCCTATGGAAGAAAATACATGGATTGGTGATTATAAAACAGTTGCTCTCGCAAGGCTTTTGCTTGGATCTGAATCTTGGGCTCTTAACTAGTCAAAGATAAATCAACGATGTATTTCACGAACGATTCCTTCGTTCTATATGTAGCTGCACACTTGAAGATAAAGTGTAAATTTCTTATCATTATAAAAAAAGTTAAAATTAAAAGGTTTCGAAACGGTTCTTATCCATTCAGAGCTTGTATGATTTGGTCACCTCGTCGGTATGAGTAATGAACGTATGCAACAATGTGCACTGAGCTTAAAAGCGGTAAATGAAGAACTGGCAGACCATGGCTCGGAATCAGGCCCAAACTAAAATACAATTTTCCAGCCCTCCGTATTCCAGTCTGCTGAGGATTTATATATATATATATATATATATATATATATATATATATATATATATATATACTAGCATTCGGCCCAGTATTGACAGGTCGTAAAATACGCTTAACTATGATATATTTACTAATGAAGAGTTCGTATATATTGTTATAGCATATTAAACCAAATATATAGTAATGATTTAAAAAGTCTTAAAAAAATGACTCTGGCGCTACAGCCGAGAATCGATACCAATGCCCATAGCTTGCTGTTTCTTTTCTATGATGTTAATACCTGTGATATAAATGCATGATTGATTCACATCTAAAAATTAACAAATGAATCAACAGCTATCACGTTACGCATGCATATTGGTAATGCTGTCGTTCGACCATTAGCTGTCAAATTCCATGTTTTTATTTTATTTTCAGATTTTGTGCTGATTTTGTAAGGCTAAAACCCAAGTTTAAAGTTTTGCGTGGTTTCGAATAACCTGCGTATTATTTTCATGTCTGTAAACAAAAAACTGACATAGGAGTTTGGTAGGCAAAACTTTGCAAATATTACGCAATTATAAATCATGTAGAATATCTGCATAAATATAATTACAGGTAATAGTTATTTAATGATGATCAGCCAATTAGAAAATCGAAACCACACTAATAGGGAATTTATTAAAATGAATGTTTAAAATAATATGTAAATTAGCTAGATCTTTTGTAGATGAATGTAATTCCACGACCCATATAAAACAAAATAGTAGTTTCTTTTTTAAATAAATAGAATAAAACATTTTTAATATGAATGTCAATATACAAAAATCCCATATATATGTACATATATATATATATATATATATATATATATATATATATATATATATGAACGCAGAAATATTGTTTGAAATAGAATGTCTTTCAAACAAACCTAATACCGTTAGCAAATCATGTTATATGAGGGGCTTTTAAAAGTAATAACACCCATTTTTATTTCGCTCGAATAGATAAGGGGAAGTTTCAAGTTGCATTGTTATGACAGCTGATTTCATGGATTAATGACTTGAAAGTTGCAGATATTGACGGTGTGAGAGTCTAAAAGAAGTGTGCATTAGAAGCAGGCACATGTCATTAAATTCCTGGCAAAAGTGCATTGAAGATGGTAATGACTATGTAGAAAAATACGTTTTTGAGCATAAAAAGCTCATTTTATCGTTTTATGGTACCCCTCCTGTCTATGTAGCACTTACACTTTTTGATATTAAAATATAGAGAGTGTATATTTTATCACTACTAAAATTGCATAGATTATGGTGGTAACTATGTAGAAAAATCAATTCTAGAACACATAATTCTACGTAGCTATTCAATTTTTCAGTTAACAAAATAAGAGTTTAGATTTTGAATGTTCGTTGTATATATATATATATATATATATATATATATATATATATATGTATATATATAACGAACATTCAATATCTAAACTCTTATTTTGTTATATATATATATATATATATATATATATATATATATATATGCATATATATATATACGTTTTATTTTTATTACCGTTTTTTCTGTTTAGTTACGTTATTGTTTCAGCTACGCGACCGTTTTTTGGCCGTCATGTAGCCTCCTCAGACTTTTACAGAAATGTTCGTTTATAGTGGAATGAAATAATGAATGATGTCAGGGAAGGGGTGCGAGAAAAGCGGAAAAAGAAAAAGGGAAAGGGAAAAAAGGGAAAAGGTGGGAGGGAGGTGCTTGGTAGGTCGGTGGTGCTTTAGTTTTGAAGTTCAAGAACATTAGGTGGTGGTGGGGGGTCTGGAAAGTTCATTTCTGGTGTGGCTAAGGATGTAGGGATACATGGAGGGGGAGGGAGATATGTACGGAAAAGAGAAGGGGGTTACTTTAAATTTCGAGTTCTAAGGTTTAGGTTGTTGGAGTCTCGTTAGTGAGATGATTTCTTGATAAGTATGTCTTGACCTGTTGGGTGTCGCTTAGGTTTGGAGGTGGGGGTGGGGGGCTACGATTCGGTTTATCTACTTGATTTTTATTTGTTGTTAAGTGTTTTGAGAATGTTAGCCTTGAGCCGTACTCGCGAGCACACACATGCGCACATATAAACACACATACACTTGAAGAAACGCGCACATGTATATATACATCTCCACTTTGACATGTAAACACAAGCGCATATGCATACATGCACACATATACACCCGCATTGCTCCCGTTGATCTCAATTGACCTTAAAGTGTTCAGTTGATTACGTGTCCGTAAGTATGAATGTGCACATACACACACACACCCCGACACCCATACATCCATGCAAGCGTATACGTTAGTCTACATGCATATATTGATTCAGACATACAAGCATACGCGCACATACAGATACTTATATTCGTGAACGCATACATCGACATAAACACAGCTGCACACTCATACATATATATGTTGACAGCAGGTAGCGGGCACATATGCTCTCACATACATATACATAGGTACGTACATATATCGATACCCTCATGTACACACGAACACACATGGACTCATGCATGCATATACACACATACACACATACCCAGATATACACACAGTTATTGGTATAGACATAGTCGCCTACATAGATTTAAATCTAAATTTATTCGTGGATATATAGACGTAATACTTTCGTTAAACGTAGATATGAGTATGCATAGATATAAACATAAACTCATTCCTAGGTGCATATACGCAATATTTTCATTGGTGGAGGTTTTTAATGGTTTGATGTGGATGCACACGTGAGCACCGACGCACATACACGCATATATATACACACTTACAGATACACATCCCCACACGCATGCATTCACACACATATACGTGCATACACTCATACACACATGCACACATACATGCACCCATACATACATCTGCAAAGATACGCACCCACTCGCACATACACACCGATATCTACGCACGCATATACATACACGTCGTAAAATATGGGCACAGGTTCCGCACATGTAACTACATACGCAATAATAAACGCACACGCACGTGCGCATGTGTGTGCTCGCGCGTGCGGCTCCAGGCTAACCTTCACCATTCACTAAACAACAAATAAAAATCAAATGGATAAACCTAACTGTAGCCCCTACCCCCGCCTCCCAACCTAAGCGGACACCCAACAGGTAAAGACATACTTATCAAGAAATCATCTCACTAACGAGACGCCAACAACCTAAACCTTAGAACTCGGAATTTAAAGTAACCCCCTCCTCTTATCCCTATACATCTCCCTCCCCCTCCATGTATCCCTATATCCTTAGCAACACCAGATATGAATTCACAGACTCCCACAACCACTTAATGCTCTTGAACTCCAAAACTAAATCACCCCTCCCACCTTTCTCCCTTTTTCCCTTTCCCTTTTTCTTTTTCCGCTTTTCTCGCACGCCTCCCCTGACATAATCTATTCTTTCATTCCACCATAAACGAACATTTCTGTAAAAGTCTGAGGAGGCTACATGACGGCCAAAAAACGGTCGCGTAGCTGAAACTATAATGTAACTTAACAGAAAAAACGGTAATAAAAATAAAATGAATATTTGCTCTACAACAGCATTGAACACGTTCTTCAGGTTTTTATTAATTACCATATCTACATATATATAAATATATATATATATATATATATATATATATATATATATATATATATATATATATTCTTTACCTAGTTATATCTATATAAATATAAATATATGTGGGTGTGGGTGCATATATATTCATATAGATATTAGCTCTAGTAATATATAAACTGTTAAGCTTCAAATCAAAATTCATTGTGTAGCCTGGGTCCTCGGCGTTACCCGGGTGTTTGGGGGTGTATTGTGCTAAAAATGAAAGTAGTGGGCAGGCAGGCTCGAACCCGTAAGGGGAAAGAGGAAAAGTACGTGAAATAACGTGACGTCTTTGCTGTTGTCCCCATCGCCAAACCAAAAGTAACGTAGGTTAAAATAAAGGTTAGACAATCGAAAAGAGGCGATGACTTTTAAAAATATTGGAAGAAAAAAGGGACCCCTTCCTGTAGAAAAGTGTCCAGTTGAGGATGAAGAAATTAACGGTTTTCGGTAATTGTTCGATATTTTCCTCTGAAGGGTCGAGCTTCAAAATGATACCGATCTCATGAAAATCTGACGCATTTGTCCAAAGTTTTAGGCAGATATGCATACATACATACATTTAAACAGACAGGTGAGATTTATCTTAAAGATTTAAAGGAATTTAAATAATATAAATGCATATCTGTCAATATGTGTGAGTGCGTGCCTGTGTGTCTGTGTGCACGTTTATTCCTTATTGAATAGATATATACACTTTACCGTGCTTTTATATATTAAGAGGAACATTAGGAGTGATCATTGTGCTCTTTTCAGATCGCTTGCAAGAGGCGACCTTGCAACATCCGGTTCTTAAAGGTTGAACGCCTTTGTCATTATAGCCAGTATAATAGCCGCATATTGATTTCTCGCCGCTTGTATGAAACCCATTCGATAGATCGAACTTGAATTTCCTGCTCTTACCCTGTTATTGTACTTAATTCAATGGTGGTACGTTTTATTATTTTTAATAAAAAACAACGTTATCGGTGACGAATCCTACATCGGAAGAGAATATAATTTGAACCAAGAGATCACCTTTCGATCTTCATGATCGACCGATTCTATTATTTGTTTTGTTTTTATTTTATTTTTTTACTATTCATTCTTCTGCTATGGATAATATTCTGGAATCTGGCCAATGTAGCTGTTTTTTTCATTTTATAAGAGAAATAGTTTTGGAAAAGCCATGGTTAATTATAGAATATAAGTTTCCGTTGTATTTTCTAATGTCTTTAGAACATTATTGTTTTTTATTTAGACGGCACACCAGTCAATACATATGTTGCTTATAAAAATATTATTTACCGAAATGCAATGCCTCTCGTAAAGAAACCTACTGTTTTCATACAAATAGCTAAGCATTTGCACTTGAGGGTAATTCTTAGTGAGATTTTTAATTAGATGTTTCAATAATGTTATATAAAAAATTTAAAATAATGATTTCATCATACAGCGACATTAGATATATGCGTTCACAAAGACTTGCAAGGAAAATATCGTAGTTTGTAAGGAAACACCCAGCCAATAAAGTTATTTGCGAGAAATTACGTTTATAAATGTTTTTTTTTTTAATTTTCCATACTCAGAAACATGAAGTTTTTGCAAATTAGGGATGAATTATGACTTCTTCCCGTGCACCTAACATAGAAACATCCACAGGAAAAAAAAACTAGTAATATTGTGAGAAAAGAGTTAGAGGGAAAGGAATTGATTAGCCTCTATTTGATCGTGAAGTTATAAGAAGATGTTTGAACAAATCACATCAGAATAGAATTTGAAAGATAATTGGTAAAGATCTAGAAAAGTATTATATCATGAATCACTCATTGAGACACATTAAATACTAATCGATAGAAAATCTTTTCGTTTAAATTGTAAGCAAATTAGAATTATTGTATTTTTGTTAGTCAACAAGAAAATCATTAAGCCGGAACACGTTTAATTCTTTTTCAATTGAAATCGCCGCAAACGAGATATGAACCAACTATGTAGCTAAAAACCGATACTTCTTTAAAAAAAAAAACTATAAGTGTATGTGTTAGGTAGATATATTCTAACCTAGTGGTCAGATTAATTATGATAAAGAGAGAGAAGCTATTTTCGATGAATTTAAAATAACAAGCAACCCTTTTTGACTACATTAGGTTCTCAAGATCAGAAAGTTGTTGTTCATTGCTGGCAGTTTAAGTGTTGCCATACATTGTGCATAAATGTCTACGAATAATCTAAAATGTGATTTGGGAGATCATTAATGAAGATTAGGAAAGGAGTCGGGCTTAGGATGAAACGCCAAGATTATTATCGTAAGTTTCCAGTTTCTGCCCCCAACGACTACTCTTTTAAACCTATCAGAGAAAAAGGTTTTATTAATTAAGAGGGCATGTCCAGCTATTTCATTACTGCGATATTTTTAAGAAGACCGTTATCAAAAGCTTTTTATATGTCAAGATTTAATGACGAAACGAAGCTTCTATCGAGAGATTCACTAACCCTGTGTGATATAACAGTTTATACATCAGCTTGCAAAATGGAAACTCTATTGTCTATCACTGAGCAGATAATTATTACTGACGTGGTGGACTTAATCTCAAGTTCCAAGCAACTTATTCATGATGCACAAGAGACTGATTTGTCTGTACTGAGAGGAAGAGAAACGTCTCCAGTATTCTGGAATACAGGGTAGACTGGTTAAGTTTTCCACGGTTTTGGAAAGCATTTCTACTTAAGTCAACATTTAAACGGCTTTGTAAGTATGCGAGCTAGTTCCGGTTGAAGCTTTTTGAGCACTACGACTGGAATGCTGTCTGGGCCAGTTGTTTTTTGCTTAACGCACATAAAAATATGATTCATCGACAATCTCCATAAGTTTCCCGTACTATAAAGAACGAATACCTTGTAAGAGGCTTTGTTCTTTGACATTTTTAAGGGAAAGTTATCCCATGTCTTCCCATCATTTTGCAAATTAGAAGACACATTTAATATAAATATAATAAGTTGTTGAACATTATTGTAAAAGGTTGGTTGGAAAGAGTAACTGGAAGATCTAACTTCTTGCTGCACCTCAGCAAAAAATACAAACTTGTTTTTCTGGGAACTTTCATGACTTCAGCAGTATGATTATCCACTAACCTCGCTTAATTACAATCATATGGAATATGTTGTGAGAGGCGTATTTAGAAAATACATTAAACATAAGATTGTCTTTCAGATTAAAGTCGCTTTCTTAATATGCATGTTTCACAAGCTAACAGCTAACAGAGGTTGTTTGCCCAGCAACTGAGAAAGCTAACATGCTTGCCCGTTAGTTTGCCTCAAACTCCATCTTGGACTCAGCTTTTTAACTCCTTGATTTTCCTCTGCAGACAGAAATCACGCTAGATGATCTGGAGACCACGCCTTCCTTTATAAAAACCTAGACACCTCAAAAGCATGTGGACCTGAACCCATCCAGGTTTTGTTATTAAAAAATGCTCTGCTAAGGTCGCTCCTGTTCTACTTAACCTCATTAACAAATGCTTTAACGACTTTTTCTTTCCTGGTTGCTGAAAAACTGCTTCTGTAGTACCAGTTTACAACATTCTGGCGAAAGAACTGACCCATTAAATTATCGCCCAATTAGCTTCCTCCATCTTTTCGCCAAAATATTTGCGTCCTTAATTAATCAAGCTCTAGTCCAACACCTTACAGTTGCTAAACTTCTGTTAGACAACCAATATGGATTTAGGTAAGCCCGTTCTACTGTAGATATTTTAACTGTAATATCAGAACGTTTATACCAAGTACTGGATAAGGCACAGGAGAGGAGGACAGAAGTCCTTGATATATCTAATGTTTGTGACAGGGCATGGCACGATAGTCTTCTGATGAAAATAAAATCCTATGTTATTACTGGAATAATTCATAGCATAATTAGATGCTTCTTAAATGAGAGAAGAACCCAGGTTATCCTCGATGGGCGTACGTCCTAAAAATTTGATATAAATACGGGTGTGCCTAAGGGATCGATTTTTGGACTTTTAGTATTTATGATATTCATAAATGACTTACCTGATAAAATTGTCTCTGTGATGGGTATATTTGCCGACGACACCATGCTTTATAGCAGGCACGTGGGGAAAACAAATGAGAACATATCTAAGGTAATGGCTGAAACCCTAGAAGAAGACCTCCAGTCTGTAATGGAATGGGTCAAAAATTGATGTTAACGTTCAACGCTGCCAAGACAAAGCTCGTTTCTTTGAATAATTTCATGAAACTTTATCAACCACGATAACTACGGCAATAGATTCTTTACCTGAGAGCATTTCGTTCAAGCGCCTTGGCTTAACATTCACAGCAAACATGAGTTGGAATAGATACATCGAGATTATTGCTAAGGCTGCTGCAAAGAAAGAGCGCTCTCTCTATCGTGCTTGAAAGTTACTTATGCCTAAAAGTATTTTGTACCTCTACAAAGCCACCATTCGCCCATGTATGGAGTACTGCTGTCACATTTGGGCTGATGCATCTGCTACTAGTCTCTCACTCCTGGACAGTGTCCAAAAGAGAGTCACCAACCTAATAGGTCCTGAACTATCATCTAAATTTCAGCCCCTATCCCACCGACGAAATGTTGCATCCCCCCGCCTGTTTTAAAATTATTTTAATGGTGGATGCTCTGACGAACTACAAGCCCTTGTACCTCCTCGACGAAAATACCCACGACAAACCCGACAAGCAGCGAAGTCCCACCCCTATACAGTTGAGATCCCTAGATTTCAGAAAACCTTTTACTCTAATAGCTTCTTCCAAATTGGAATTCTTTTCCGTTTTCCTGCTTCCCGAAATGTACTGGCGTGCAGAAGTTTAAGTGTAATGTGAACAGACATCTTGCTGCTAATCTCCCTACATAGTACCCTTGTAGCTTAGGTACCTGATAGTAGCCCCCTACATCAAAGTGGCAACGTGCCTTGTTTGGGGTGAAAAAGTAATTTAAAAAAAACGATGCAGTGTAAACACTGGTGTGAATCTTCGATTGGACTTTCTTTTGCAAAAGAATGTTCTACCACAACTATAAGCCAAGATATGATATCTGATATTCATTTTTAATAACAAATTTGGCTCGAATCAATGTATATAACTAATATCACAATAAGATGCGTACAATTTCAGAAAAATATCCTTGGCGGTGATCTGTGCACACAGGGTGCGCTTGTTTGCATATAAGAGTGGTGCGTTTAAGCATTGCTCGTTAAGATAAATGGTTTGATAAAATATTTATGACCCGGCAAAATTAAATGGAGAGTTATATGATTTATCCTGCTTTATAATTTCAGGGTCGAACTCACAAGGGTCCCATAATATATGTCATTTGATCAAATGCATTCAATAATCAATAGAGTGAATACTTCCAGTAATTCATCCGATAAAAGTTTCATTCGCCAACTGAATGTGCAATCCAAGAACTCCACACACTAAAGCAAGGTATTTGCATGTTTCCTTCTATATACGTTAATGATCTTGTAAATTACTTCAATGCCTCTGTTACCATTTCTTAAACATAAGCAAACATTATATTACCCATCAATCAAAATGATAAAGATGGGTTTCATATTTTATATATAATTGTGTCAAGTTACACATGAATGGAAAATAAACTACCGATATTAGATTTAGTTCAAGATAGGGCCGAGCTTCTGAAACTAGAGGGAGGAGGGTAAGAAAGAGAAGGTAATGTTTAAAACGAAATTAAATTATGAAACCCTTTCTTTACAAACAAACCTCCCGTCCAGTACTCACTTCATGGATAGGTTTGTCATACCACGTAACTCCAAGGAGAGCGGAAACCAGGAGCTATAATAGACGGACTTGGCGAATGATCACAGCTTATTAAAAGCAGGTGTGTATTGCTATGGATTTGTGGTACAGTGAGGACGCTGCCTTTTCAGGGAGCTGGGGGGGCTCTGAAAATTAACCTTTTGCCAGACATATCACCAGTATCTGGAAGTACGATAGTCACAAGCCTTGATTCAAATAGTGGTTGATCATTTATCTTAGTTCTGAGTGGACCGATTTATTTTATGGTCCTCTAAACGCATAGTGTTAATCGAATAAGAACAATCATCGTTGTATGGTGTCTTTACTTATATCAAACGTTCTCAATGAATGCTTACAAATCACGACGGTTCAGCACATGATCTGATTGGAGTGTAAGTTAATCTCGGGTAGAGGGACGAACTCCAGGGTCAGCTCGGTATCTTATTCCTCAGTACTGAGCTATATTTGTTCTTTTTTCAGACCTTGAGGAAGGGATAGTTTAATGGCTTCATGGCTAAAAAACGATTGTTGACGACGAATAACGTGACCGAACGGTCTAAAACGTCTTAAAGGGAGAGATTGTCGTAGAGGACAGCAAAGACGAAGGTGATATTTCTTGGCAGTGAACACGGATGATGCGACAAAAATAGTAGTGGTCAAATACCTCAAGATTGATAAAGGAGACACAGTAAAAAACATGGAAAAATAGGTTTTTGCAAAAAAAAAATGTTATTTTCTTGTGTTTGCATTAATATATTCGCATTTATAGTTATTTAAATAAATTTATTGTAAATTAAAATTACAAAAACCAATAGTATATGTGCAATTGTTATATTTCGGACAAATGCTTACAGAAGGGCATACTGGTGATCCTTATTAAATCCATAACTTGGTATACATTGATTATGCACCTGATATCGTTCAAAGTGTATAATATATTCATTTATTTTCTGGGCGAAAACTAAGTTGATCAAATAAGCATGCGTAAGTAATTGTTAAACATTTGCCAGGAAACGAGCAGCAGTTTTATATTCCCTTTCAGCTTTAATTTGTGCATAATGCTCGCCAATGCTACTTGATCTGATTTGCTGAAAAGACGGATTTCTGGTTGGAAATTATGAGCCAGTATTGGCTAACAAAGAAAATGATATATTAGTCAAATGTAATACGTAGCAAAAGATGCATAACGGGATGAAAAGTGGCTTTTTAACTTCGGAATCGATTTCATGTCGTTAATAAATTACATAGAACGTACATAGATTTGTAAGTACAAGATATGTACATTTCAAAGCAGTTGAGTAAAAATATTGAGCTTTATTGAAAGGCATGCGCGCCGTTATTTATTTGTCTACGTTATCTACGCTGTAATTATATATATATATATATATATATATATATATATATAAGTAAATTTTTGGTACAACAGAATGGAAGGATAAATTTTAGAGGAAACATCATTTAATCTAAATACCAAAAAACAAGAAATGGGCAGATGAAAATAAAATTTTTTTCCTTAAGGCCTTATCGTCTGACCCTCTAAGAGGAGACGTTAGAATGATAGATTAAAAACTAAGAAAAACGAATGAGGGAAGTGGGGAATTTTGGTTGCAGTTGGAAGAACAGTGAGAGAAAAAAAAAAAAAAAAAAAAAAAAAAATTAAAATTCTCACTGTTCAGGTGGTTTTAAATCAATGAATATCTCCAACTGATGTCTAAGAATCTTTTGTCTACACAGGCTAGGTCGAGAGTTGTTAATAACTAACGCCTCAATGATATTGAGGTGATAGTTCGACCTAGCACTGTATAAAACAGAAAACCACCCATCGGAATATTGATCGGCACACCTATTTATACTCAACAAGTGATCGCCAATGGCAGACTCATGAGCCTGGGAGTGCCCGGATGCTCTCAAAACCTGGTGTAGTCGAATATCCCGAGGGATATGTTGGGATATTCTCATTTCATATCTTTGGGACGTTTTGCCAACGTAGTCAGCTCCACACTGACAGACGAATTTATAAACAACAGAGTTCTTTTGAATGGTTGGCAAAACATCTTTACGAAAAGAAGAGAAAAAGGTTCGAATGATCAATATGAAAATAAATTTGAGATTTATTTTTCAATATTTTAATACATATGTATATATATATATATATATATTTATATATATATATATATAAGTATGTATATATATAAGTATGTATATATATAAGTATGTATATATATAAGTATGTATATATATATATATATATATGTATATATATATATATATATATATACCTTTCAATGGGCGAATTCACCCTTTTTCGGGGTTAACTAGCACCATGTATATTTTAGTGTATGTATATATGTGTTGGGGTGGAGAGGGCTTCCATAAGCCGTGATGAAGGCAACCTTTCTAGGGAGAAGTAAATCTCTGATTAAGAAAAACATAAAGCGAGCGACCAGTACCCGCATTAAGCTGGTCTGCAGTTTAATTTGTTGATGACTATTTTGCTCTTGTTTGTGGCTGGATCTCAACATTTTGAACCGGGGGAGTAATTTAGCTGTCGTACAAAGTTGAGACTCGGTAACATCATTTTTGTATAGATACTTCCTCAAGCATGTAGGCTCATGGACTTTACGTGTCCGAGGGAGTGGCACTCGATTAGACAGATGTTGCAATCATGTGTATATATATATATATATATATATATATATATATATATATATATATATATATATATATATATATATATATATAAAAGCCACCTTCGTCCGGCCAATCACTGAATGTTTGCGTGTTTGTCTCTTTTTTTTTTTTTCATTTTTCTTAAACTTTTTCTTCTAGGGGATGGGACATCCAACCAGATGTCTGACATTTACCCCTATTTTAGTGAGTCCAACCAAGAGATCTTTTCAGGATTCTAGCCGTCCCTTTCAGTGCAATCGTTTGTATTTCACTTGCACTTGTTTCTGTATACCTTTTTTGTGCTATATCAAGTAATGGCACTGTTCGAAAACGAATTTGATGCCATCATATATATATATATATATATATATATATATATATATATGAGCAAAGTTGCTCGATATTGAAGGTAAGGTTATCAATAATGCTCCTCACCTTGAGTTGAGCATATTAAGAAGTGATACACGAATTACCATTAGCATATAAGCGACGCTCTTTGTGTAAACAAATCGACCGGAGGTATTTCGGTCGATGTCAAAACATCGTTCCAGTCACTATTAGTTCGGCAGCCGCCAATAGACCACTGGCTGGAGCCTTGACTGTCGTACAGACGGTCGGGTTTCAATCCTGGCTTGAGGTAGTTACCTGTCTAGTCGCACTGAAGAGCTCCAAAACAGCATTGTATGTTGATGACTGTATATATATATATATATATATATATATATATATATATATATAGTAATTTATAAAATATATATATGGCAATTAAGCTACACTGAATATTCTGCGTTTCATCCAACTATAGGATTCGTCAGGCTTGTGCGCGAATTCTGTCGTTGCTTCTTGTTTTTATATATGTTGAGGATTTCTAGTCGGCCAATCAGCTTTCTAGTATCCACCCCGCCCCTTCCTACCAGCCAATGGGCATGCCTTTTATCAAACAAAGGATCTGTTTTAGAACTAGGTTAGTGGTTTTAGGTAGTCGTTCTCCTTTTTTTTTTGTACATATAAATATACCTATGTGCACAAACAATGCACATACATATACATATATACACCTATATATATATATACATATATATACATATACGTATGTGATCGTTTATGTATATTCATGTTTATTTAATTTATTTATTTGTTTTTTTTTGTTTTTTTTCCTATGGTTATTGTTAGTTTTAAAGCTATTTTGTATCGCTATCCTAGAATAAGTTTTATTTTGTGAACACAGTTGTTTGCTGTTTCCCGCCAACAGTTTAATAGATTTTGAGGTTCTTTAAAGTACAGGATAGAAAATTTTTCATGGAGGCATAATTTACATGGGTCGTCTAAATGTCTGCATGTGGTAGCTTGTCTCATTATTTTCCATTCGACTACCGGCGAATGTCCGCTTTCTTTGAGTTCCCAGTATTTATTCGCTAGTGTTGTTTTTATACGATGTTTTATTTTTGAATATGCTTTTGTGGTCATAGTATCGGGTTTTGAAATCTAAGGAAGTCATGCCTATGTAATATTTCTTGTTATTCGGGTTTTCTTTCGCAAATATAGTTGCTTGATAAACTACGTATTTTGTTAGACATTTATTTTGGACTTGGCAAAGTGTGCGGTGTCTACAATTGCATTTATCTTGTTCGTTATTAGTATTTTTATTTATGATATGGTTGTTCTTGTCCGGGGTTGGTTTGTTATTATTATTATTATTATTATTATTATTATTATTATTATTATTATTATTATTATTTCTGCTAGTGTTGGTTTTATTTCTGTCATGGTGTCTACTTTTTTTTATTGTGTATTGTATTGTTGTTTACATTGTTTTCATTTAGTATTTTGTTATTATGTGCCTTAATTATCATCTCTAAATTTTTGCAACAACTGTTAGATAACTTCAAGGTATTTTTATTGAAGATTTTGTGTAAGGGGTTGGTTGCGGGAAAGTGTTTTTCAATAAGTCTAGAAATTTCTTGCCAAGTTTTGTTTTTAACATTTGATTGTATGGGGCCGTATACCAAATTATAGTTCTTTTTCTTCTGTTTTTAATTTTATTATAGTTGTTGGTGTTTTGTTGCTTATATTTGATATCGATATTTTTGTATCCACTATTTTTTAGGGCTGTTTCGTAAATATTGGATGACCTGTTAAATGCATTTTCGTCGCTTGAGTTATTACTGAGTCTACTTACCATCGAGTTAGGAATATGTTTTATAATTGATGGTGGGTGGTTGGACTTAGGGTTTACGTAAATTGGAGTAGCGTTATCTTTTAAGTATGGTTCATATGTGTTTTTATCTAAGTTTAACGTGACGTCCAGGAAGTTTGTTATTTTTATGTTAGCTGATATGTCCGCTTTTAGGCCTAATTTTTTCATTTCTTTGTGTATGATTTTCTTAAAGTTTTCTCCCTTGACTTTGTTGGATTTTTTTATTATAGCAAGTCCGTCATCTCTATATAGGCACATAATAACAAAATACTAAATGAAAACAATGTAAACAACAATAAAATAAACAATAAAAAAGAAGACACCATGACAGAAATAAAACCAACACTAGCAGAAATAATAATAATAATAATAATAATAATAATAATAATAATAATAATAATAATAATAACAAACCAACCCCGGACAAGAACAACCATACCATAAATAAAAATACTAATAACGAACAAGATAAATGCAATTGTAGACACCACACACTTCGCCCAGTCCAAAATAAATGTCTAACAAAAAGCGTAGTTTATCAAGCAACAATATTTGATAAAGAAAACCGGAATAACAAGAAATATTACATAGGCATGACTTCCTTAGATTTCAAAACCCGATACCATGACCACAAAAGCACATTCAAAAATAAAAAAAACACCGTATAAAAACAACACTAACGAATAAATACTGGGAACTCAAAGAAAGCGGACATTCGCCGGTAGTCGAATGGAAAATAATGAGACAAGCTACCACATGCAGACATTTAGACGACCCATGTAAATTATGCCTCCATGAAAAATTTTCTATCCCGTACTTTAAAGAACCTCAAAACCTATTAAACCGTAGGCGGGAAATAGCAAACAACTGTGTTCACAAAATAAAACTTACTCTAGGATAGCGATACAAAATAGCTTTAAAACTAACAATAACAATAGGAAAAAAAACAAATAAATAAATTAAATAAACATGAATATACATAAACGATCACATACGTATATGTATATATATGTATATATATATATATATATATATATATATATATATAGGTGTATATATGTATATGTATGTGCATTGTTTGTGCACATAGGTATATTTATATGTATTAAAAAAAAAGGAGAACGACTACCTAAAACCACTAACCTAGTTCTAAAACAGATCCTTTGTTTGATAAAATGCATGCCCATTGGCTGGTAGGAAGGGGCGGGGTGGATACTAGAAAGCTGATTGGCCGACTAGAAATCCTCAACATATATAAAAACAAGAAGCAACGACAGAATTCGCGCATAAGCCTGACGAATCCTATAGTTTGATGAAACGCAGAATATTCAGTGTAGCTTAATCGCCATATATATTTTATAAATTACTAACTAGCTCTACCTACGTATTGAGCACTTTTGAAGTAAATACTTAAAGTTTAAGCATAAATCTATACTTTCGTATATTAAATTTATGCGAATAAATGAAGTAGTTATATATATATATATGTGCGTGTGTGTGTGTATGTATATATACGTGTGTGTGCTCATATAAATTTGTTTTGTGTGTATAAATATTCATAATAAAATTCTTCTTTCTATATATTAAAAAGCGACTTTGTTATATATGGTTCGTGAAATAGCATTGTTATGCAAAAGACCTAGTTCACGTGCATACTTTTTTAAAAGTTAATATCAATTAATTCCCTGTTCGCTATTTTTTCGGTTTTCATTAGTTAACTATAACGCGTAATTATATTCATGCAGATATTCAACATAATTTAAATATTATTGGCGTAAAAAGGTTATAGTAAACACAAACCTATTTCTATGTATATTTACGTATGCGTATATATATTTGTTATAAAAAATGCATGCTCAAGTTTACTGTCAGTTTTTTTTTTTATTATTCTACTAACGTTGATAATATAGAGGGTAATCAGCCAAATGCGAAACTTTACATGTGGGTTTCAGCCATAGAAAGTCGATGCAAGTGTGAAATAAAAAAAAAATGGAATTTGCCAGGTGAAGTTCGAATGACGGCATTACGAATATACATGCGTAACGTAGTAGCTTTGTGTTCTTGTTTAAATTTTTTGCCTTGAGGCAAACGTGTCTTTATAGGAATGACATTAAAGTCAAGCGAAAACAGTAAATCATAAGCTACATGTTTTGAGTTCTAATCTCGGTCGCACGGGTCATTTTTTATTGGGTCCAATCGGATGTAATGATAAAGACGAAATCTGCAGTAATCAAAATAAAATATTTAAGCGTATTTTACGATTTGGCAATGTCGTGCACTCTGCTAATATATATATATATATATATATATATATATATATATATGTATATATATATATATATATATATATATATATATATATGTATGGGGGTATAAAGATAGATAAAGAAAGATAAAGAAAGAGAGAGAGATAAAGTGATCAGAATTTATTAAAAAAAAATTACGAAAATTTAAGATGATCTCAATTTACATACTATATTTTTTTTTAAAAGAAAAACTATTCCCTTTTACAATTTTACATTCGATGCCAGGAGGTTGATAGAATTCAAACTCATTAATTAGATGATTTTAATCGCCTTGATTAATACAAATGTAAAACTAACGGAACAAGTTTACTTTCTCTAGATCTTCATGCGAATTAAACATTATAATTTGTTTATGCTTAGGGTATCTGATCGAGTCTGTTTTTCTATGATTAAACACAGACTCACACATACACGTTCTACTTATATATATATATATATATATATATATATATATATATATATATATATATATATATATATATATGTATGTATATATAGGATGGAATACCGCTGCCATATCTGGGCAGGAGTTGCTAAAAACAGCCTATCCTGCCTTGACAGAGTAAAAATAGACTTCGTGGATTAGTGGGGGATGCCCCTTTCTCTACCCTGCAACCTCTTTCCCATAGAAGAGACGTTGCGAGCCTATCTTTCTTTTGTCGTTAATTCTATGGAAGGTGCTCGTCTGAGCTCCAATCTCTAGTCCCCCTTCTCAAATCTTTCACGAAAAACACCCGTCTAGCTGAAACCACTGTCAAAAATGTTTCCTACTCTTTATCTGTGCCTAACTCAAAACGTAGATTCCATGAACAAGGCTTCTTTCTTAGAACTGCACGCCTGTGGAACGTCTGCTTGCTTCCCACCAGAACGTCTGTGGAACACGCCTGTGTTCCGTCTGCTTGCTTCCCCCATGAATACAACCTGGATGTCTTCAAGTCCAACGTAAACAAATTCCTGATGAACCGCCCCCTTCAGTAGACATTTTTATTAACCCCCCCACACTAACGTACTGTACATGCAATAACTGAGTGGCTTCCGTGCCTTGATAAGTTGTGATTACCTTGTAAAACTATTTATATATATATATATATATATATATATATATATATATATATATATATATATATATATATATAAGCAAAACCTCTGGCCTTTATGTTAGAGAGAATAAAAATTGCTGGTATTGTTTTAAATGATGTCAATTAACAGCAAGGGGAAATCATTATGTATCATTTGTTATATTTCCCTCCCTTTGGGAAATAAGGTACAAGTATAAACATCTCCAGTATCAAATAATTCTGTGAACTTTATGTATGAAAACCAAAAGGAGGAAAAATAACATATTAGAAATATAAAGAATTAAGTCTCCCCTTACTATTTAAACTATAGCAACAAGTTTTAGTCTCCCCTCCATCAAGGCTACAGGTTTTGGAGGAATATGATTTAATTTAAATCATATGCAAAACTAGGAAAAATGACTATGGATCGAACATTTTATGGCTGTGAAAATTAAAAAAAAAATGCTTAGGATGATGAATGATTCCCTTATATGCGACTTTAAGGGCAAATGTCACATAACCAACTACACAATTAAAGTCTTTATCTTTCCAACGAATTTTCTTATCTTGAAATCTGACCAATAATCTCTGAGATTTGGCGCTCCTAAAATTTCCAAAAAGGTGGTATATATATATATATATATATATATATATATATATATATATATATATATATATATATAAATATATATAGTAAGTTATGGAAATATATATGGCAATTAAGCTACGAAGAATATTCCGCATATTATCCTTTTTGCCTAAGCCTGACGGATTCTCACGAGAATGAAACGCGGAATATTATGTGTAGCTTAATTGCTATATATATACATATATATATATTATATATATATATATATATATTCGTAGCTTACTACCTAGCTCTAACTTTGTATTGAACTCTGTCGAAGTAAATAATGAAACTGTACGCATAACAGTATATCTTCGTCTGTTAATTTATGGGATTAATGACGTAATTATATATATATATATATATATATATATATATATATATATATATATATATATATATATATATATATTAGATGTAGATATGGCAGAAGCACTTGCGGATGACCTACAATCTGTAGTGGAATGGAGATAAAAATGGATGGTCATATTCAATGATACCAAGACTAAACTTGTTTCCTTCAATATCTACAAGAAACCTTCTCTACCACCAATTGCAATGGTCAAAGGCTCTTTATCTGAAAGTACATATTTTAAACTCCTCGGCCCAACTTTCACAGGAAACATGAGTTGGAAAAATTATATTGAGAGCATTGCCAAGACTGCTGCGAAAAGGGTAGGTTCTATTTACCGTGCTAGAAAGCTACTAACGCCTGAAAGTATCCTGTAACTCTATAAGGCCACCATTCGTCCATGTATGGAGTATTGTTGTCATATTTGGGCTGGTGCATCTGCTACTAGTCTCTCACTCCTAGACAAGGTTCAAAAGATTCGCAAACCTAATAGGTCCTGAACTGTCATCCAAGCTTCAACCTCTGACCCATCGACGCAATGTAGCATCCCTCTGCCTGTTCTACAAGTACTTTAGCGGTGAATGTTCCGATGAACTGCAAGCACTTGTACCCCCTCTACATAAATACCCCGACAAACCCGACAAGCAGTAAAACCCCACCTCTTCAGAGTCGAGATCCCGAGATGTAAGAGAGCTTTCTACTCCAGTAGTTTCCTCCGTAGAACCGCTAGACTTTGGAACTCCCTGCCAGTTTCCTGCTTCCCCAGCTGTACTGACATGATGAAGTTAAAGTATAACGTGAACCGACATCTTGCTGCCCAGGTCACCTAGTACCCTTATAGCCTGTGTCCCTAATAGTAGCCCCCTACATCAAAGTGGCAATGTGCCTTGTTTGGGGTGAAATGTAATACATATATATATATATATATATATATATATATATATATATATATATATATATATATATATATATATATCATGATTCCAATCTAATTACTGATCTCGTTCTAAATTTCCGATTCCGATTTGAGTCCCGATTCCGATTCCGATTCTTTTGATATTTAGAAAATATTTTATTAGAGATGTGGTTGTATTTTTTTTGGGGGGGGGGTGTAATTTTCAGCTGACTGGTAATTATGAAAACGGCCCTCAAGATGAGAACAGTAGTTAGATGAATCCAAACATTACGAATAACCAATTTTAATCTCCAAAAGTTAGAAAACTCAAAAATATAATTCTTTCAAATGTTTGCGAATTATTTCGCTTGTTTAATTATTCTAATTATTCGCTGTTTTGCGAATTTCAATGACAAAATCCGACGTAATGGCTGTTTGACCAAATAAGAAACGTTAGTAAAATATAACAGCGTGTATAATCATATGTCTGGTTGAACAGCAAATAACTTGTTTTTATTATATTGTTAACGAGAGTGAATTGGATGTGAAGGTGGTTAGGTATTCAACGACACAGACTGATGACCTGGCTGTCTAAAGTTCGAATTCAGTTTGTTCCACAAAATCACTTTCACTTCACATATTGGCAACTTTAATTTTCTTTTTCCCGTAAGTAACTGACGTCTTTCTAGAAAAAAGAATTGACGAGGAAAATATCGAGGAAATTTATGTCAACAATAAAAACATTTAAATCTTAGAGTATACATGAAGTTGATGTGAATAATAATAATTTGAAGACTAGGTATTTATAAGTAATTAGGTATTTTGTCAATATCGTCTGATTAAATAGTTTTTTATTCTTTTAACAAAAACTGATGAGTCAATAATGTGCTTTATACTTCAGAAACACAAGTAAATCCGGCAGGTGTGCCAAAAGTAATATCTCAATGTTTTATGTAACCGGTATAGATTAAAAAAAGGGAATTCCAAATTGCATTGTGAGGATGACTGAACCTTTTCATTTATGATATTTTCATGTCTCTCGTGCACATATTAACGACGTGAGACTCTAAGAAAACACATTTTACTTGGGCAATCGTCATAAGCACAGACACATGATTGAAATCTTCAATGCAAAAAAAATTGTAACTGAGAATTCGTCGCCTGTTGAACATTAACAAAATTCGCCCTCTGATATAGCTCTTCAGAGATTTACCTTTTTTTGTTAAAGAATAGGCTGTCTTACTTGTGCAGCGACCTTCGTGTTTATATTAAATAGTGTATTTACTATTTATTTAAATTGCGTAAAAAGACATTCCTAAAAATGAACGCTATGATTAAAACCAATTTTGCAACTAAGTACTTGTAGAATTTTAAAGAGATGAACTCGATTACTCCTCTCCTGAAAAAAAAAATGTTATAACATCGCAAACGCAGACGCCACATTGAAGTCCGACTACTTGCTACTATCTCTTGTCGGTTTTGCGCACATCATCAAGTGGTTTTGGCCCTGCTCAGTGAAAATGTCTTTTGTAAAAAGTAATTATTAAGATCTGAAGTATAAAAATGGTTCTGATAATGGATCAGTTGACATATATATATATATATATATATATACATACATACATGCATATATATATATATATATATAAATATATATGTATATATAGTTATATACTAGAAAAAGTACCCGTCGTTGACTGGGTTCAAAAACAGCCTACAGAAAATGGACTCTGAATTATTAAAATATGATAGGTTATGAAAAGGAAGGTTTGTAAAAAGATAGCTTGGATTTCGGGAGTATCCAAATCAAAGCAAAATATGATGAAAGTAAAGATAAAATAGATAAACCCCATAATTTAATATACCATACCTGTTCACATTGAAACACTTATCACAATATTCTGTTGATCTATATTAAAAATCCTTGTTAAACTTTGTGACATATTTCCATTCTATGGAGGTCAGGCGCGAACGAACACCCAATAATTTTATTATACCATATTTCTTCAAACTGAAACATAATTATCAACGTATACTTATGCAGATAGATATGAAAAGTTTTTATTAAAGTGTGTACCTATTTCCATTCTATGGAGGCTAGGCGCGAACGCAGACCCCACGATTTTATTATACCATCCGTATTTAAGTTAAAACATACTTATCAAAGTATTTTTTATAAACATCTATATAAAAAAAAACTTGTAAACGTTTATTTTTTTATTTTTTAATTTCCATACTTTGTGGACCAGGCGCGAACGCAGACCCCACAATTTTAATGAACCACCGTTTTGCCAGACCAAACATACTCATTCTTTTGTTTCGATACTTCTATCATTATATGTAATCAGTTTTTTAAATTTTAAAATAGTCAACCATATAGGAGCCTATTTGTGACCAGACACACACACACATACATTCAGCTTTATATTATAGATATATGTATATCTTATTGCGTTAGAAGAAAAGAGTGAGCTCAATTCTATAATAGGTTTCAAAATACCTTGGCATAAAGGGTCACTTCTATCCCTCAACTAATTGTTAGTATTCCATTATTGAATAAATGAACCAATCTATATTTACCAATATATAGTCTTTGTGAATTCATTTACCATTCTTATTGTTCTCATATATATATATATATATATATATATATATATATATACATATATATATATATATATATATATATATATATATATATATATTACAATGTAATTAAATTAGTATAGTATTTTTGTTTGAAATATAAATTGTCATAACTATCCTGTATAAAAAAGAATCATAAGGAATCATTACGGGACTTTTTAATACTGATTTAAAAAAGTCATCTGGCTTCAATTTTACAATAAAACACCAGAAAAAATAATCCAATATTTGCCAAGTTTAAAATATTGATTGAAGGCTCCGTTCAGTGTCGAACGGCATCAGAGTGCTTTTGGTTATTTAAATTAGGATCAAGAGAATGGGAGCTGTCGCTATTTTCATCACCATTACTGCCTTCAGGATATTGATCAGTAGTTTCCTCATCTTGTTGCACCCACATTTCAACATCATTTGCATCAACTGATTTAAGAACAGCGTGGTTTGTCGGTAACCGTTTGGTTTCAAAAATTTTTTCTATACCTGATATATTCTCTGATTCTTTCAGTTCAGAAGCCTTTGGCGCTGGCCATAATTTACCCCATGCTTTTGTTAATGTGCTTGCTCGAATTTGATTCCATGCACTTGCGAGAGAAAATATGGCATCTTTGATAGTAAAATGGCGCTGAAAATCGCTTATACTCACGGTGCTATTTATCATATTCATCATGAAATCATTTCTGTAGAAACATTTTAAGTTCCAAATAACCCCTTGATCCATAGGTTTGATGAGAGAAGTCATATTTGGTGGTAAGTAGCACACAAAAATATTCCCGCAAGATGACACTATTTCTGACTCAGGAGGATGTGCTCTATCATTGTCCAACAGAAAAAGCACTTTGAATCAGGTGTACCTAATTCAAGAAAACGCCCCTGGACAACTGGCACTAATTCTTGCAAAAACCACTTTTTAAACAACTGTTGCTTCATCCATCCATTTCGTGAAGTATAATAGGATACTGACAAGGGAAACTCCTTTCAATGCTCGGGGACAATTTGATTTGCCGATGACAAGAAGTTTAGGTTTATGAGTTCCAGAAGCATTAGCGCATACCATCACTGTTAGTCTTTCTTTATTTGATTTGAATCCTTTTATTTTCTGCTCCTCGGATCCGGCTAATGTTTTTGTAGGCAAGCAGTTTCAATTGACGCAACTTATTTCAGCGTTGTAAACATCCTCTGGTGTTAAACCATAATCCACAATTATCGTCTTGAATTTGTCACAATAATTTGATGCTGCGTGTGTATCAGCAGGCCGTTGTTCGCCTGACATTGTTAATTGTCTCAAACCATGCCTACTCTTAAAGCTTCTTAGTCAGCCTTCACTGAATTTCATATCTTCTACGATATTCAGCTTTTCCTTAATAGATTTTGCTTTAGCAAAACACCTTCATTCCGTTTTGCTACAAACCACTCATGCAATATTCGATCGAATTCAACTTGCTTTGGTCTGCGAACAGTCCTTCTTTTGACATGTCTTTTATTTGGAGAGAACGAAGCAGCCTTCAATATTTCCTCCTTTTTCTTTTTGATGTAAAACCGTGTACTTTTTCAATCTTATAATCTCTCAATATAACGCTACTTTCAACTCCAGCATCAATTTTTCTATAATTTGACGTTTTTGGAGTAAAACAAGTGTCACTTGTTTTCTTTTAGAGTTGCAAGCCATTGTGGTGCGTTGTTTTACACTATTTTAAATATAGCAATCTTAAAAACAAATTTAGTTAGTGTAAATTAATTATCAATAGCTAATCTACATTAATTACACAGTACCAATATTAACATTTCAAATCCGCGTTTTTTTTTACACATTCTTGTGAATTATTCCATGGATTTCTCCCTTTGGATTATTATGGACCATCTTCTTCCAATTACGGGATTTCCTTGGATTTTACTTGTGCAAATGGAAATTCATTTAACTTTCTTGAAGTTATATATTTGGATTTTACCGTCACTGGATTATTTATCTTCCACCAGACTATCCATTCATGTGTAATCACATTTTTCTTCACCATATTCCCTCTGCTTCATTTTTTTGTTTTCAAGTAAGATCTTTGACTTACTTGTTGTTTCATCAAATACTTCTGCACGCAAAATCCGATCCCGAATTTTGCTAATTCCTACCCTCTGATGAGAAGGAAAGTATTTCTTCGAAACTCCGCGGATTAAGGACTATCCATTTATCTTGTGTTTCCTTTTCAGATTAAATAAGTTTTTAACTCATTTCAAAGTGTTTTTTAACATGTTTTATTAACTCTTTGCTTATATTATAAGCTTTATTTATTTTTTTGGTGTATCGAGCTTTTACATCTGGCTGAGATAATTTTATAAATATTAATTCTTTAATATTTATAATATCCTTTAATTTTACCATCTTGGATCATTTTGATAAATTTAATTGTAATTTTCATTTTATATATATATATATATATATATATATATATATATATATATATATATATATATATATATATATATTCTGCTTATCTCTGGGATCTTCCGACCACATGGTTGTATCAGTTAAGCTAAAAATGAAATGTAATAAGTCTTCAGACGCACTTTTCCACCATACAGTATATCGATACTCCATGGCTGATTGGGATAGCTTCCATACATTTATATCTGATCTACCTTTGCATTCCATGTTTTAAAAAGCTGTGTCCTCTATAGTATCGCACAGAAATCACTTTTTCCATAACTACAAACGTAATGGATGTTTTGAGACTAAATCTGCTTTCAGGACTGCCAACAACCACTGTAAAACAGTAATAAAAAATGCAAGAGAGTTATATGCTCAACCCGTTAAATTCAAAGTAGCTTGGCTACGGCTAAGTTCCCGCCAATTTTGGCAAATAGCAAACAGGATCCTGAACAGAAGCTTGCGTTCTATCGCTACCACCATCAATTATCTGGTCAGCATCAGACAAGACCAAACTATTTGCCAAGAACGTTGTAACTACTTCTACCGCATGGGACCATGGCCATAAACTCCCCGCATTTCAACTTATTACAGACAACACGTAGGCAACATACAAATATCAAGAACGTTGACTCCAGTAAAGCAACTGCCCCTGATGTCATTCCAATTATAGTGCTAAAAAAGCTTCGCTTCAACCGAAGATTTCCCCCATTCATACAATACTGTTTAAGCGTTATCTTAAGGGGATCGCTTCCCAACACTTAAAGAATTCAGGTGATAGGTTATCTCTCTCTCTTCCTCTCTCTCTCTCTCTCTCAGTACAGACCAATAAGTCTCCTGTGTGTCATGAGTAAGTTGCTGGAATGCATATAAAATAAAGAAGTAGTCAACCACCTCAGCAGAAATAATCTTCATAGTGACATGCAATACGGTTTCCGTTCTGCTAGATCTACAGCAGATGTGCGGACGGTTATATCTCATGGGATTAGCGAATCTCCCGACAAAGGCTTCCTTTCTAGAGCAAATGCTCTTGACATATTAAAGACCTTCGATAAAGTATTGCATAAAGGGCAACTTTACAAGATTCCCATCTGCGGTATAACTGTAAATGTGTTCTCAATTATTAAATCATTTCTCTCTGATAGGTTAATCAGAGTACTGATTGATGGGCAGAAATCAGAAGCCCAGTGTATTAATGTCGGATTCCCTCAGGGGTCCATCCTAAGCCCAACTCTCTTTCTGATCTGCATCAATGATCTCCCAAAACCCATACTTAATCATTCAATGCCATCTATGCTGATGACACGACCATCTACGACAACACATCAAAGGCTGTAAGCGCCAACATTCTCTCCAATTCTCTCTCCTCTGATCTTGAGCGCGTGGTATAATTGGGGGATAGGTGGCTGGTTATTTTAAATGCATCTAAAACCAAGATCCTATTTTTACATCAGCAACGCTCTGATACCAATCTGGCATGAATTTAAATAGATGGCTCTCGTCTTAGGAAGGCTCCACGTTTTCATAAGCTTCTGGGTTTGACTTTTACTCCTGACCTGAAATAGAACACGTAAATCAAGTATGTTGCCAAGATCGCTGGAAAAATGGTGGGATCCTTCTACCGCCCCACTATATATCTCACTGCTGATGCAATTCTCTATCTATATAAAAGCCAAGTACGTCCAAGGATGGAGGATTGTTGCCACATCTGTGCAGGAGATGCTAAAAACAGCCTATCCTACCTTGACAGAGTACAAAATAGACTTCGTGGCTTAGTGGGGCATGCCCTTTTCTCTTCTCTGAACATCTCTCCCACGTTGCGAGCCTGCCTGTCTTTGTTTTATCGTTATTTCCATAGCAAGTGCTCGTGTTAGCTCCAATCCTTGGTGCCCCTCGTCAATCATTCACGAAAAACACCCGTCTTGCTGAAACCACTGTCAGTAATTTTCCCCACTCTTTATCCGTGCCTAAATCAAAATGTAGATTCTATGAACAAAGATTCTTGCTTAGAAGTGCTCGCCTGTGGAACTCTATTCCGTTTGCCTGTTTCCTATCTGACTACAACCTGGATGTCTTCAAGTTCAGCATAAACAAATTTATGCTTAACCGACCTTTTAAGTAAGACATTTTATCAAGTCTTCATTAGTTAACATTACTACGATATTATCCCATTTATTATTGTACCGGCAATAACCCTTATCCCCGAGTTGTTTCCGCGCCTTGATAATTGGTGACTACAATATAAAATCTATTGCATCTGTCTCTTATATATATATATATATATATATATATATATATATATATATATATATATATATAACTACTTCATTTACTCACATAAAATTAATATACGAAAGTATAAATTTATGCGTAAACTTTAAGTATTACTTCAAACGTGCTCAATACGTAAGCAGAGCTAGTTAGTAAGTTATAAATATATATGGCGATTAAGCTACACTAAAGATTCCGTGTTTCATCCAGTCCAAGACTCTTCAGGCTCATACGCGAATTTTGTGGTTGTCTGTCGTTTTTATATACGCACCTTCTATTGAGATTTTAGTTAGCCAATCAGCTTTCCGCCGGCCCTTTCCTATCAGCCAATGAACATGCACTTATCGGACAAAGGCCTATTTGGCCTCTGGTTAACCTGTTCCTTGGTGTGTGCTCTATTTAGCCTGGATATCTAGTTTCTTGATCTGTTTTTAATCTAGGTTAGTTTTTGTTTGTTTACCGGCAATAAAAACACCGTATGAAAACAACGCTAGCAAATAAATACTGGGAACACAAGGAAAGCGGACATTCGCCGGTAGTCGAATAAAAAATATTGAGACAAGCTACCACATGTAGGGACCTAGACGACCCATCCTTCATGAAAAATTTTCTATCCTGTACTTGAAAGAACCCCAACATCTATTAAACTGTAGAGGAGAAATAGCAAACAAGTGTGTTCACAAGATAATATTTACTCTACGATAGCGACACCAAATAGTTTTAAAACTAAGAAAAACAACAGAAAATAAACAAATAAATAAATTAAATAAACGTGAATATACATAAACTATCACACATATATGTATGTATATATACATATATATATATATAGATGTGTATATATATATATGCATATATGCATGCATATATATATACATATTTATATAAACTAACATAAAAAAAGCCTGAAGAGTTCTAGAGTTGGTGAAACGCGGAATATTCAGTGTAGTTTAATCGCCATATATATTTTATAACTTACTACATATATATATATATATATATATGTATATATATATATATATATATATATATATATATATATATATATATAGTGGACTTATAAAAACATGGCATAAATCAGTATAGAGGGACCAATCCATCAGCTTATATGACGCCGAACAGCCTTTTTCTGGGAATACAGTTTGGCTTCAGAATGCTATGTTATCGCGACTTCTTATCATCAGAGTGTTCTAATAATTGTATGTTTTATTAAATCATAAAATAAAATTATGTTTATATTCTCTAAGAAGTATATAAAAACATGTATATATATATATATATATATATATATATATATATATATATTAAGTAATGTGATTGATAATTTAAAATTTAAAAATCCAATTATAATTAAATTAAAAATCCGTTTCATAAGAAGGAACAACAACAAAATCAATTATCTGTAGGATCGTTTCGGAAAACAATGCTTTTTATTGTGGTATACATTAAGTTACGTACAATAATTACATATAGTTTTTTAATAAGCAAGGTCTCCTCGTCAGCAAATTTTGAAGGGTTTTTATTGAATTTAAAAGACACCATAAATAAACCTAGCATTAAAAGTAAGGCAGATGAATCTGAAAAAAATTGAAATAAAAGGTCTGGATTTAAAATTTATAAGACAATTAATATGGGTTAGAGATAGAAATAAGTAGAGAAAAATATAGATTTGAATTTACATTATAAATTTGCTTTAAAAATATATAGAGATATTTACCTTTTAATTTTTCGCGTTTTGAAATCAGGAACTATGGTTAAAATACTCATTTAGATGTTTGCTATAGCTTTTTATCTTATTGAATGATAAATTTTAAAAAGGGGGGGACGCTCGTGCAATAATTTTTTTCCGTTAGCGTATTTTTGATTTAAAGACGCTACGGTTTATATATATATATATATATATATATATATATATATATATATATATATATATATATATACATACATACATATATATTATGTTATTAAAAAAATATATGTAATTATTGTACGTAACTTGATGTATACCACAATTAAAAGCATTGTTTTCCGAAACGATCGTACAGATAATTGATTTCGTTGTTGTTACTTCTTATGAAACGGATTTTTAATTTAATTATAATTTGATTTTTAAATTTTAAATTATCAATCACATTACTTAATATTGAATTAGCTCTAGGACATTTAACTAACGAGCTTATTATATATCTAAATTACAACGAGCACTTTCTATTTCCTGTATTTTAATTTAACTAGTAATTTCACTGTTACATTAAAAAACACTCTGCTCTTTAGACTATTGTTCTAATCTCCTTTAAATTATATATATATATATATATATATATATATATATATATATATATATATATATATATATACGTGGGGCGTCTAGTCAAATGCTGTTTTACATATACTTATAAAACAGGAATACCAGATTAAGTGACATCAATTTATTTTTCATTCCTTGTTTTATGAACAATAGATGCTTATAACACAATATTTACGTGACTTTATATTTGACGCGCTCTCTCTCTCTCTATCTCTCTCTCTCTCTCTCTCTCAATAGTGTAACATTGTTATCAACAAGTGTTGAGTAATATACAACTTTCTACAATTAAACATTTTGGGTACTATGTATATATATATATATATATATATATATATATATATATACATATATATATATATATATATATATATATATATATATATATATATATATTTACTGATTCTTTCTGAATTATCGATTCTATACCCCACAGGTCAGGTCAAAAATGTGTGTGCGCTCGCTCCAAACATAAAACTTCCAAGCACATAAAAATATAAAAGCAAAGAATGTATCTCCCAGAACAAACAACAATTTTAGTTAACTGCTATAAAACGCTTGATACGTAAGTTATTTTACATTAAATTATGTATTCAAAATACTAAATTTTTAAAAGGTTTATTTTATTTCTTTTGTTTTGATTCTCACTAACGTTTTCATGCGTTTAAACGTAAACGTCTGAAAGAGTAGGAGTTTATCTTAAATTGGAGGCGTGATTTAAAAAGGGTATTACATTGATAGTTAATTATATAGTAAAAGAATATATTTAATTCTACAAATATTCATTAAAATATACTTTCAAAATAGTAAATAAAAAGTAATAAAAACATACATAAATAATCAGATTTCCTTTGAAAAAAACATTCCCAATGTTTCAAAATACGCTTACACTTTATAAGCTGACAACTTTCAAATGCCTTTCATATTTGTCTCTTCGGTGGAAGAGAAACAACCAAATAAATCAATAATATATATATCATAGAATCATTTTTCAGTCGTCTATTTTATTATCTTCTATTTTCTTCCCAAACAACGTTTTTATATTAAGAAAACGTATTTTACAATCAGTAAACATACATGGCGAAACTTTAATTATACTTATTTATACTTTATTCCATTTTTTAAATCATTTCTCAAGTTCTTTTTACACAATGTGACGGCCTTCACCACGGCCCGCTAAGATATGCCTAAATCACATCCTTACATCATTTGTAGACATTTATGCTGATGACACTACCATTTATGGTAGCAGATCTAAGACAGTAAACGACCAAGTACTCTCTGATTCTCTCTCCTCTGATCTTGAGCAAGTGGTACAATGGGGAAAGGAGTGGCTGGTTACTTTTAATGCATCTAAAACCAAACTTCTCTCTTTACATCATCAACATTCTGGTCCACATCTGGCATCAATTGAAATAAATGGCTCTCGTCTTCAGGAGGCCTCAAGTCTTGACAAGCTTCTGGGCTTGACAATTACTCCTGATCTTAAATGGAACACGTAAAAGTGAAGTACGTCCAAGGATGGAATACTGCTGCCATATCTTGACAGAGTACAAAATAGACTTCGTGGCTTGGTGGGGGATGCCCTTTTCTCTACCCTGCAACGTCTCTCCCACACGGAGCCTATCCTTGTTTTATCGTTATTTCCATGGCGGGTGCTCGTCTGAGCTCCAATCTCTGGTCCCCCCTCGCCAATTTTTTACGAAAAACACCCGTCTAGCCGAATCCACTGTGGAAAATTTCCCCCACTCTGTGTCTGTGCCTGAGTCGGGGCGTGGATTTCATAAGCAGGGCTTCTTTCTTAGAACTGCACGTCTGTGGCACTCTGTTCCGTCTGCCTGCTTCCCACCTGACTACAGCTTGGATGTGTTCAAGTCCAATGTTAACAAATTCCTAATGAACCACCCCCTTAAGTAAACACTTCATCAAATCTCCACACTAACGTAATGTACTTGCAATAACCCTTATCCCTGAGTGGCTTCCGGGCCTTGATAAGTGGTGATCACTGTGTAAAAAAAACGTACAAAAAATGGTGGGATCCTTCTATCGATCCAGTAGATCTGTCACTGCTGATGCTATTCTCTATCTATATAAGAGCCAATTACATTCAAGGAAGGAATACTGTTGCCACATCTGGGCAGGAGCTGCTAGAAAGAACTTGTCCTGCCTTGATAGAGTTCAAAATAGACTAAGTAGCCTCGTAGGAGATGTCTTTTTCTCTTCCCTGCAACCTCTGTCTCATAGAAGAGATGTTGCGAGCTTGTCTCTGATGTATCGTTATTTTCATGGAAAGTGTTCGACTGAGCTTCAGTCTATGGTTCCCCCCTCGCCAAACTTTCACAAGAAACACTCGTCTAGCTGTAAACACTATCAATAATTCCCCCCACTCTTTATCTGTGCCTAAACCTAAACGTAGATTCCATGAACAAAGCTTTTTTATTAGAACTGCACGCCTGTGGAATTGTCTTCCGTTTTCCTGCTTTCCAGCTGAGTACAATAGGGTTGTCTTCAAGTCTAATGTAAATAATTTCTTGAGGTGCGGTTCCATTTGAGATGAGAAATTTGCCGAATTTTCATTACTAATGATTACTATATTGTCCAATTTCTACTGTACACACTTTAACCCTTATCCTTGAGTGGCCTCTTGGCTTTGATTATGTGGTGTGCCTGTGTAAAAGAAAATATGCGAATGTGCAAAAATTTGAAAACGTATAGAATAAATTAATTTTGAAAATTAAAACAAGTTCATACTTGATATCAAATGTAATTATAATGTTTGACAGTATTTTAATTGACAAAAACAATTTATAAAAATTGTAAACGTTTTTGAAACCTTGTAAATCAAGTGCACCATTTTAAAATTTTCTTAATTTTTCGTACAGTTTTCCATTTTTTAAAAATTGTAGCTTTATTTTAAAAATATAACATTGTAGCTTTATTTTAAAAATATAACATTGTAGCTTTATTTTAAAAATATAACATTGTAGCTTTATTTTAAAAATATAACATTGTAGCTATATTAAAAATTTAATATTGTAGCTTTATTTTAAAAATATAACATTGTAGCTTTATTTTAAAAATATAACATTGTAGCTTTATTTTAAAAATATAACATTGTAGCTTTATTTTAAAAATATAACATTGTAGCTTTATTTTAAAAATATAACATTATAGCTTTATTTTAAAAATATAACATTGTAGCTTTATTTTACAAATATAACATTGTAGCTTTATTTTAAAAATATAACATTGTAGCTATATTTAAAAATATAATATTGTAGCTTTATTTAAAAAATATAACATTGTAGCTTTATTTTAAAAATATAACATTGTAGCTTTATTTTAAAAATATAACATTGTAGCTTTATTTTAAAAATATAACATTGTAGCTTTATTTTAAAAATAACATATTGTAGCTTTATTTTAAAAATATAACATTGTAGCTTGATTTTAAAAATATAACATTGTACCTTTATTTTAAAAATATAACATTGTAGCTATATTTAAAAATATAATATTGTAGCTTTATTTTAAAAATATAACATTGTAGCTTTATTTAAAAAATATAACATTGTAGCTTTATTTTAAAAATATAACATTGTAGCTTTATTTAAAAAATATAACATTGTAGCTTTATTTTAAAAATATAACATTGTAGCTTTATTTAAAAAATATAACATTGTAGCTTTATTTTAAAAATATAACATTGTAGCTATATTTAAAAATATAATATTGTAGCTTTATTTTAAAAATATAACATTGTAGCTATATTTAAAAATATAATATTGTAGCTTTACTTTAAAAATATAACATTGTAGCTTTATTTAAAAACTATAACATTGTAGCTTTATTTTAAAAATATAACATTGTAGCTTTATTTTAAAAATATAACATTGTAGCTTTATTTAAAAATATAACATTGTAGCTTTATTTTAAAAATATAACATTGTAGCTTTATTTTAAAAATATAACATTGTAGCTTTATTTTAAAAATATAACATTCTAGCTATATTTAAAAATATAACATTGTAGCTTTATTTTAAAAATATAACATTGTAGCTATATTTAAAAATATAATATTGTAGCTTTATTTTAAAAATATAACATTGTAGCTATATTTAAAAATATAATATTGTAGCTTTATTTTAAAAATATAACATTGTAGCTTTATTTAAAAAATATAACATTGTAGCTTTATTTTAAAAATATAACATTGTAGCTTTATTTTAAAAATATAACATTGTAGCTTTATTTTAAAAATATAACATTGTAGCTTTATTTAAAAATATAATATTGTAGCTGTATTTTAAAAATATAATATTGTAGCTTTATTTTAAAAATATAACAATGTAGCTTTATTTAAAAAATATAACATTGTAGCCTTATTTTAAAAATATAACATTGTAGCTTTATTTTAAAAATATAACATTGTAGCTTTATTTTAAAAATATAACATTGTAGCTTTATTTTAAAAATATAACATTGTAGCTTTATTTTAAAAATATAACATTGTAGCTTTATTTAAAAATATAACATTGTAGCTTTATTTAAAAAATATAACATTGTAGCTATATTTAAAAAATATAACATTGTAGCTTTATTTTAAAAATATAACATTGTAGCTTTATTTCAAAAATATAATATTGTAGCTTTATTTAAAAAAATATAACATTGTAGCTATATTTTAAAAATATAACATTGTAGCTTTATTTTAAAAATATAACATTGTAGCTATATTTTAAAAATATAACATTGTAGCTTTATTTTAAAAATATAACATTGTAGCTTTATTTTAAAAATATAACATTGTAGCTTTATTTTAAAAATATAACATTGTAGCTTTATTTAAAAATATAACATTGTAGCTGTATTTTAAAAATATAATATTGTAGCTTTATTTAAAAAAATATAACATTGTTGCTTTATTTTAAAAATATAACATTGTAGCTTTATTTAAAAATATAACATTGTAGCTTTATTTTAAAAATATAACATTGTAGCTTTATTTTAAAAATATAATATTGTAGCTTTATTTTAAAAATATAATATTGTAGCTTTATTTTAAAAATATAACAGTGTAGCTTTATTTTAAAAATATAACATTGTAGCTTTATTTTAAAAATATAACATTGTAGCTTTATTTTAAAAATATAACATTGTAGCTTTATTTAAAAATATAACATTGTAGCTTTATTTTAAAAATATTATATTGTAACTTTATTTTAAAAAAATATAACATTGTAGCTATATTTAAAAATATAATATTGTAGCTTTATTTAAAAAATATAACATTGTAGCTTTATTTTAAAAATATAACATTGTAGCTTTATTTTAAAAATATAATATTGTAGCTTTATTTTAAAACTATAATATTGTAGCTTTATTTTAAAAATATAACATTGTAGCTTTATTTTAAAAATATAACATTGTAGCTTATTTTAAAAATATAACATTGTAGCTTTATTTTAAAAATATAACATTGTAGCTATATTCAAAAATATAATATTGTAGCTTTATTTTAAAAATATAACATTGTAGCGTTATTTAAAAAATATAACATTGTAGCTTTATTTTAAAAATATAACATTGTAGCTTTATTTTAAAAATATAACATTGTAGCTTTATTTTAAAAATATAACATTGTAGCTTTATTTTAAAAATATAACATTGTAGCTTTATTTTAAAAATATAACATTGTAGCTTTATTTTAAAAATATAACATTGTAGCTTTATTTTAAAAATATAACATTGTAGCTATATTTAAAAATATAATATTGTAGCTTTATTTTAAAAATATAACATTGTAGCTTTATTTAAAAAATATAACATTGTAGCTTTATTTTAAAAATATAACATAGTATCTTTATTTTAAAAATATAACATTGTAGCTTTATTTTAAAAATATAACATTGTAGCTTTATTTTAAAAATATTCCATTGTAGCTTTATTTTAAAAATATAACATTGTAGCTATATTTTAAAATATAATATTGTAGCTTTGTTTTAAAAATATAACATTGTAGCTATATTTAAAAATATAATATTGTAGCTTTATTTTAAAAATATAATATTGTAGCTTTATTTAAAAAATATAACATTGTAGCTATATTTTAAAAATATAACATTGTAGCTTTATTTTAAAAATATAACATTGTAGCTTTATTTTAAAAATATAACATTGTAGCTTTATTTTAAAAATATAATATTGTAGCTTTATTTTAAAAATATAACATTGTAGCTTTATTAAAAAAATATAACATTGTAGCTTTATTTTAAAAATATAACATTGTAGCTATATTTTAAAAATATAACATTGTAGCTTTATTTTAAAAATATAACATTGTAGCTTTATTTTAAAAATATAACATTGTAGCTTTATTTAAAAATATAACATTGTAGCTTTATTTTAAAAATATAATATTGTAGCTTTATTTTAAAAATATAACATTGTAGCTTTATTTAAAAATATAACATTGTAGCTTTATTTTAAAAATATAATATTGTAGCTTTATTTAAAAAAATATAACATTGTTGCTTTATTTTAAAAATATAACATTGTAGCTTTATTTAAAAAATATAACATTGTAGCTTTATTTTAAAAATATAACATTGTAGCTTTATTTTAAAAATATAATATTGTAGCTTTATTTTAAAAATATAATATTGTAGCTTTATTTTAAAAATATAACAGTGTAGCTTTATTTTAAAAATATAACATTGTAGCTTTATTTTAAAAAGATAACATTGTAGCTTTATTTTAAAAATATAACATTGTAGCTTTATTTAAAAATATAACATTGTAGCTTTATTTTAAAAATATTATATTGTAGCTTTATTTTAAAAAAATATAACATTGTAGCTATATTTAAAAATATAATATTGTAGCTTTATTTAAAAAATATAACATTGTAGCTTTATTTTAAAAATATAACATTGTAGCTTTATTTTAAAAATATAATATTGTAGCTTTATTTTAAAACTATAATATTGTAGCTTTATTTTAAAAATATAACATTGTAGCTTTATTTTAAAAATATAACATTGTAGCTTTATTTTAAAAATATAACATTGTAGCTTTATTTTAAAAATATAACATTGTAGCTATATTCAAAAATATAATATTGTAGCTTTATTTTAAAAATATAACATTGTAGCGTTATTTAAAAAATATAACATTGTAGCTTTATTTTAAAAATATAACATTGTAGCTTTATTTTAAAAATATAACATTGTAGCTTTATTTTAAAAATATAACATTGTAGCTTTATTTTAAAAATATAACATTGTAGCTTTACTTAAAAATATAACATTGTAGCTTTATTTTAAAAATATAACATTGTAGCTTTATTTTAAAAATATAACATTGTAGCTATATTTAAAAATATAATATTGTAGCTTTATTTTAAAAATATAACATTGTAGCTTTATTTAAAAAATATAACATTGTAGCTTTATTTTAAAAATATAACATAGTATCTTTATTTTAAAAATATAACATTGTAGCTTTATTTTAAAAATATAACATTGTAGCTTTATTTTAAAAATATTCCATTGTAGCTTTATTTTAAAAATATAACATTGTAGCTATATTTTAAAATATAATATTGTAGCTTTATTTTAAAAATATAACATTGTAGCTATATTTAAAAATATAATATTGTAGCTTTATTTTAAAAATATAATATTGTAGCTTTATTTTAAAAATATAACATTGTAGCTATATTTTAAAAATATAACATTGTAGCTTTATTTTAAAAATATAACATTGTAGCTTTATTTTAAAAATATAACATTGTAGCTTTATTTTAAAAATATAATATTGTAGCTTTATTTTAAAAATATAACATTGTAGCTTTATTAAAAAAATATAACATTGTAGCTTTATTTTAAAAATATAACATTGTAGCTTTATTTTAAAAATATAACATTGTAGCTTTATTTTAAAAATATAACATTGTAGCTTTATTTTAAAAATATAACATTGTAGCTTTATTTTAAAATATAACATTGTAGCTTTATTTTAAAAATATAACATTGTAGCTTTATTTTAAAAATATAACATTGTAGCTTTATTTTAAAAATATTACATTGTAGCTATATTTAAAAAAATATAACATTGTAGCTTTATTTTAAAAATATAACATTGTAGCTTTATTTTAAAAATATAATATTGTAGCTTTATTTTAAAAAATATAACATTGTAGCTATAGTTAAAGAATATAACATTGTAGCTTTATTTTAAAAATATAACATTGTAGCTATATTTTAAAAATATAACATTGTAGCTTTATTTTAAAAATATAACATTGTAGCTTTATTTTAAAAATATAACATTGTAGCTTTATTTTAAAAATATAACATTGTAGCTTTATTTAAAAAATATAACATTGTAGCTTTATTTTAAAAATATAACATTGTAGCTTTATTTTAAAAATATAACATTGTAGCTATATTTAAAAATATAATATTGTAGCTTTATTTTAAAAATATAATATTGTAGCTTTATTTTAAAAATATAACATTGTAGCTTTATTTAAAAATATAACATTGTAGCTTTATTTTAAAAATATAATATTGTAGCTTTATTTTAAAAATATAACATTGTAGCTTTATTTTAAAAATATAACATTGTAGCTTTATTTAAAAAATATAACATTGTAGCTTTATTTTAAAAATATAACATTGTAGCTTTATTTTAAAAATATAATATTGTAGCTTTATTTTAAAAATATAATATTGTAGCTTTATTTTAAAAATATAACATTGTAGCTTTATTTTAAAAATATAACATTGTAGCTTTATTTAAAAATATAACATTGTAGCTTTATTTTAAAAATATAACATTGTAGCTTTATTTTAAAATATAACATTGTAGCTTTATTTTAAAAATATAATATTGTAGCTATATTTTAAAAAATATAAGATTGTAGCTTTATTTTAAAAATATAACATTGTAGCTTTATTTAAAAATATAACATTGTAGCTTTATTTAAAAAATATAACATTGTAGCTTTATTTTAAAAATATAATATTGTAGCTTTATTTTAAAAATATAATATTGTAGCTTTATTTTTAAAATATAACATTGTAGCTTTATTTTAAAAATATAACATTGTAGCTTTATTTAAAAAATATAACACTGTAGCTTTATTTAAAAAATATAACATTGTAGCTGTATTTTAAAAATATAACAGTGTAGCTATATTTTAAAAAATATAACATTGTAGCTTTATTTAAAAAATATAACATTGTAGCTATATTTTAAAAATATAACATTGTAGCTTTATTTTAAAAATATAACATTGTAGCTTTATTTTAAAACTGTTATTGACAAAATTTATTCAGGTAACTTGATAATGTAGTAGAGTTGACATCTATTCAATGTAGCCGCCTACAGTCTCAATAACCGCCTCGGTACGGGTCCGGAACTTGGAGAATGTCTTCCTCACAAGGAAGCAGTAGATTCTCTAGAGTGCAATATAGAATAACATATATTTTGGAAAAGTTACTGCATGGAATCATGTCAAGCCTCTCATCGGGAGATTTCACGGATTTCAATGACAATAAAATATACGAGTGTGTCATATTCTTTGATCATCATTCAATCCCAGGCTACGTCGGGTCTCCCTAATAGTAAAGTATAAATTAAACTTTTATGTTAAGAAATAATAAATAAAAGCATTTTATAAAAGTATAAACTAAATTTTAATGTCGAATTCATTAATGATTTTCGCACTTTTATATTTATTTTTGATATTAATTTCTATTGTGTCAAAATGAGAAAGGCAAATATGAACGCTTTTCAAAGGTTTGACGTCAATTAGCGCCAAGCAATTAAGACTGATAACGTTTCAAACAAGAAATAGCGGAAATCTATTGAGACACGTACAATTATTGTCTTCGAATTATTACATGTTTTACGTAGTTACAAGCCATTGTGAGATTATATGTTATCCATATAGTAAATAAAATATGTTAAAATATAATAAATAAAATATGTTAAAACGCATTTTGCCGTCGGACTATTCAAACATAATGTGTACGCAAGTTTGTTGAACTCACTTGTAAACGACACGTTTTGGCCGATTTCTGGCAATCATCTTATAATACACTTATTTGAATTCGCACAAAAGCATTGTCACAGTTTTTAATAATACAATTATTTTAAATGTCAAACTTCTAACGATTGCTTCTATATGCCAAAGAAGATTCTCTCTCTCTCTCTCTCTCTCTCTCTTTATATATATATATATATATATAAATATATATATATATATATATATATATATATTAGAAGCTAACATGACTGACAGTTGAGTCGTGTTAATGTTCAAATTCGCGTTTTCTCTAATCGTACAATTAGTTTATGTTTGTGATGACTTGGATGAGAGATACACACTGTTGAATAGCTGGATTAGTCAAGAAGAACTGCTAAACTATTTTCAGTCTCGTATAAGCGTTGTATATGCAATATTTATGGGCTTAGTGTTAAAAAAGGCACGTGTTTCATTTGCTTACGGTTTTGACATCCATCTAGAATTTTACACACATATAGATAATGTATATAGATAATGTATCTGGATAAGAATTAACATGTACATATCATAAAAATAACACAAATACATATGTATGTATATATATATATATATATATATATATATATATATATATATAATTGAATAGCTACAACACTAGTGTTTCATCCTTTCGGGATCTTCAGTGCAGGGTGTCAAGATTAACACCAGTTGACAGATTCGAACCCGGCAACACGAGACATCTCTGGCTCGATTAGCAAAGACCCTATCCAATCGGCTACCATTAACCACTAGAAATAACGTTCAATTATATTTTTAAATGATTTTAACGTCAGTCACAGTGATCTAATCGTTATACGATTATCTATACATAAGAGCTAAATTGACGACTTAATAAAACTGAAAGTGCTTAACGATACGAAACGAATTTCTTAAAGGGGTTGATATAATTATTTATTATAATAATTTAATACCTGCAGACCCTTGTGTTTCATCCTTTCGGGGGGAATCTTCAGTGCAGGGTGTCACGATAAACACCAGTCGACAGATTCGAACACGGCATATATATATATATATATATATATATATATATATATATATATATATATATATATATATATATATATACCCGGCAGTATTGATTTAATTCATACAAGCGGCGGATGTCCGGCCTGGCCCGATCATTAAATCTATTTAAATGCATATTCGTTCATACAGATTTCGTATTTATTATTAAAGAGACAATTTTCTATTGAATTTCTACTCCTATATAAAAATTTGTGTGTGTATTTGTGTTTGTGTGTGTGAGAGTTCGTGCTCTATGGACTCGAAAAAGATGAGCCGACGTTTCTGACATTTTACACGAAGGTACGTCATGTATGTGGCATGTTCCTATGTTTTTTATCAGAATGTCTTCGATAAGTATCGATAATCGATACTCGTAATAATTCGATGAAATAAAGAACAGGCTATGTAAACCAAACCTAATTCCTTACACAGCCTACCATTACAAATCATCTGAGAAGTTATATTACAACCACTGTCGAAATATAAAATCAACGGCACATTTTTTTATGTAACAAGGGCGCGTTTGGAATTAATGTTTCAAGCCAGTATAACCGCACATGCCGTAAAGCCAGACACACAAAACTAACAGCAGATTATTCTATATGACGAAGCGTGTTCGAAATATATGTTTCAGTTTAAAGCACAATTGCACCATCTTACTTATTATGTTCTCTACAGTGCAATGTAGACTACAATGTATTGTGAAAGAAGACACTTGAGCTTTCTCTCGGTTCATTGCAATGGGGCGCATCTAGTGTAGGCAATGAATCGTTTTGATTGAAACAGGGAATTTCACGAATTTCGATGCCAATAAATTCTGGGAGTGTGAAATCATTCAATCCCGAGCAATGTCGGATCTCATTCCTAGTATTATATATATATATATATATATATATATATATATATATATATATATATATATATATATAGTCATCCACATACAGTACTGTTTCGCTGTATCACAGCTCATCTACGCTCAATTTTTTTTACACAAACAGTATCGCTCAATACGCTAATGGTATATCGTGTATCACTTCCCAATATGCTCAACTCAAGATACGGAGCATTATAGTCATCCACATACAATACTGTTTCGCTGTATCACAGCTCGTCAGTGTGGCTAGAAAGGCAACTACCTCAAGCCAGGATCGAAATTGCTCGTCCGACAGTCAAGGCGTTGAACCATTACGCTTAATCGGCAGTTGCTGTGCTTCTAGGTAATTAACGATGTTTTGACATCGTCAGAATACGTAAGCTCGATTTGTTTACACAAAGAGCATCGCTTAATACACTTATGATATATCGTATATCACTGCCAATATGATCAATTCAAGATAAGGAGCGGTATAGCATATATATATATATATATATATATATATATATATATATTGTTATATATTGTTATATATATATATTGATAATATACACACATATATAATATTGGTTTTAAAAGTTTTATTAAAGTGACCTGTTGACGATCAGCTAGATTTGGTTCCGAAACACTTAGTGCTCCCTCCAACTTCCCTACCATTTGAGATATCGACAGATAGATATAAGAGCTTTACAATCAAACTACTTCAAGCTAAGAATGAATTCGTGCATGCGCAGGAGTAATGGAAATATGATGGCAAGTTGAAATTAAAAGTGTGTACATTGTAACTTGCCGACATATTTCTATATGTGAAATTCATCTACCAAAACAAATATTTTACTCGTTATAAACCATCCGTGGTGTATGTTTATTATTTCCTGTAAATCCCAGAGTTATGTAACCAGTAGTTTATACGCTTATCAGTTATATATTTTCACACAGGCACGCACACACATACATACATTGTCTGCGATATTTATATAGATTTACATTTTACTTTTTGCATTTTGTTACACTCGGAGAAAAAGGGAGTAGGTAAAGAATACCAAAAACAAGGAGTTCTAAGGGAAACAGTTATTAAAGTAAGACAGTTTGCTTTTCAAGATGAGAGATAAACGAACATAACATGCGGAACGCCAAACGAGGAGATAATAATTGTGCAGATGAGATCCTTATACGATTAAATTTGTTTTCATTTTTATCTTCCTTCCAATGATTTTTATATATTGATTTTAAAGTTATTTTAATTTATTTGTAAATAATTTTATGAATAGATCTATACTAATGTTGGATATTTGTAAGGTGTCCAGGAAAGGACGTTAGAGGAAATTCGGTCAGACCCTGGACCTAGCTATACATAGAATTACGTCAAAGAATTCAAAATGGGAGACGTAAAATAACCGGAGATTAAGTCAGTGAGACGGACCGACCTTTGAAACAATGCGTGGTGGCATCTTTTGAAGTCAACTGTGCCAATAAGATAGAGAGCGCAACCACTCGGGACAAACGACACATTTTCTTCACTGCAGACACACCCCGCCTTGCGCCATCACTGATGTCAGAACTGCCATTCTGAAATCAAGAATGTTGATGGTAATAAACAAAATATTTTATAACAAGCTGTGTGTACTTTTATTTCGTTATCAAATATATATATCGAGACAAGACAAAAGTAGATCTTCGAAATCATATGAAAACCACATTAAACAACCAGCCGCAGCGAATACATAATGCTAAATGCATTTCAAATAAAGCGCAACAACGAACATACTAACAGCTTGCACTTATTTTCAATATATTCACATAATAACGTTATTCGCAACAGTTTTCCAATGAATTGCATTTTCTATTGACAATTATTTTTAATACAAAATATAGTAATAATTTAACGCATTGTTCCAGTGATATAATTGCTGTACTATATATTATAAGACTCAAATCGTATGGCTTGGACGTTAAAATAGTGTATACGGTTCCGCTTTAATTTGCCATCTGTAAATAAATAAATAAAAACAAAGCAATAACCTTTTTTAATCGACTTAGTTTTAACGTTTAAAATATGCAAATAAATAGTAAATCCTTAATCCACTTTGTTTTTTTTTACATCTATATATTACGAAGTTTTTTTTGTATTTTATTGCAAGTTGGAATCAAAACAAATGTTTACGATTTCATGTACTTTATATATTCTGTAATTGACAGTTTGAAGACAACAGAATTACTCAAATCAGCTTCCCCAGTCGTTGCAATCGTGTAAAGAAAAAGAAAAATTCGTAACTGTCAACATTCTTTTAATATATATCTTTTTAAAATTGGTTTGAGTTACAAATAAAAAAAATCGAGCAAAATTGAAAATTTAGTGGAAAACTTCTCTCGACTTCTATACCAAACACAAGAGACCAATCATTTTTCTGAAAACAATATGTAAACCATAAAGGAACCAAATCTCACCTAATCACCTTTATGTAAACGATATGGAAACAGTAATATCGATATTTCAGGTGTAAATATTTTTAAAAAGCAGGTATTCTTTTTTCAAAAATAAACAATATGAACGTACCATTTTCGTAAAACAATAAATGATTTTTAAAATTTATTTTCAACATTTTATACAGAAAATAGAGCCGCTACTTATGTTTATGCAAAAATACATTTCCGAATGTCAATTAAATTGCTGATTTATCTTTAAGCATTATAAGTCAGAAGAACTTTATTTAAATAATCTGAAACTTACTTGGTAGTACGAAAATAAAATTTGCGCGCACATGCATACACTCACACACAACATCATGCTCAATGACTAATCGCCACCCCTACGACATGGCCAATTATTGTATGTGAGAGACCAGGTTGGTCAACGCGCGTAATCGAGCCTTTCGGGCACCAATATGTTAGGAAAAACGCATGAAAACTGAATGTCCACATGATGTAACGATGAAGGTTTTTTTTCGGAAATCCTTTAATTCCTGAGCATTGCAAACATGTTACATATTGTCTTTTGTAGTAACATCTCCAAATTTTAATCAATTTCTGACAACCGTGTTCCAAGGAAAAAAGTCATATATGATCATGTTTTATGTCTTTCCTTTTTGTTTTCTCCCATTTTTTTTGTCGGAATACCTGCAATTTGAATTCCGTCATCGCCGAAATGGGAAAAATCTTTGCTAGTTGAAAATAGGACATTATTCTGCCTCCAAGTTACTGCATATATGTTCTACGTAATTGACATCATTTTAACTCGTTTAAACGACTTTATCATGTCATAACACCATGTTTGAATTATTAATATACATTAATACTGTATTATAACTATAGTTGTAACCATTTTGACTTTTGTCTTACGAGTTGATGGTATCGGTTTGACAGTTTGTCTGGTTGTTGTATTGCCTACAGGATTCTAATATTTTGCTAACACTTAGAGTAGCTGCTCCATAATCAGTTGTATAATATCGGGATCTTTTAGTTGCATGTCACGCATCGAAAAGAGGAACCTGCACCCATCTCCGGTGGGCTTTCCCGAGGCCACAATCCTGTAGATGAATAGTCAGCTGATGGCATTCTACAGAACCCCTTTGTCTAGAACCTCTCAACTGAAATATTCAAACATAGTAAAATGACAGTTAAATCTATAATTACGATTTAACAAGGCGTAAACTCAACAAAACCAATTCGTCTCCTCTCTTGAGGCTTGCATTCACGAATATCCGCGGGCTTCGAACAAATTTAGATAATGTTGAATCATTTCTCCTAGCAAACTCACCGGACACCTTGGCACTAAGTGAAACTATCCTACACTCCTCCTATCCCCTCAAACCACTTTAACATGCCTGGTAATCTACCAGTTTTCCATAAGGACTCAAACAGACACATGCACGTACTTGAAGTCTCAATTCAAAACGCCCTCCTAAAGAATAAAAACTAAAATCACATGCCAAGGCCTTCATGTGCTTTAGAATGTATTCTAATCAACCACGTCTCTGGCAGCATAAATATTCTCTCTTATAAGTTGCACGCGATTCAATGTATTTGGTGACTTTAATGTCCACCACAGTAATTGGTTTGGTTTCTCTACTAACACAATCGCAGCTAGTAGCGAGAAAAATGAATGAACGCATGTCTAAGGCAATGATCAAAAACCTAGCTGAAGATCTCCAGTCTGAAGTTGAATGGGGACGATCATGGATGGTAACATTCAATGCTGCCAAGACTAAGCTTGTTTCCATTTAATAATCACAAGAACATTTTTCATTAACTAACATCTATAGCTAATGATACATTATCTTAAAATACTTTTTTTTCAAATTCCTCGGGTTAACTTTCCCAGGGAATAAGAGTTTAAACCGAGGGCATTGTCGCGGCTGCGAGAGATGTGGTCTCTCTCTCTTCCTCTCTCTCTCTCTATCTCTCTCTCTCTCTCTTTACCGTGCGAGAAAGTTACTTACGTCTGAAAGTATGCTGTACCTGTACAAGAACATCATCCGCCCACGTATAGAGTATTGCTATTACATTTGGTGCATCGACAACTAGTCTCTCCTGGACAGGGTTTAAAGAGAGTCGCCAAACTAATAGGTCTTGAACTCTCAGCTAGACTCCAGCCTCTCTCTCAGCGACGATTCGTTGCATTCCACTGCCTGTTTTACAAGTATTTTAGTAGATGCACTGATGAAGTGCAAGCCCTTGTACCCCCGCGACAAACCTGACAAGCTGAACTGCTTGACTTTTGGAATTCTCTTCTGGGTTCCTGCTTCCCCGACTGTACTGACATGCAGAAGCTTAAATGTATTGAAAACAGGCATCTTGCTGCTCAGTTTCTTTATAATGTCACTGTAATTGTGTCTCGTATAGTATTCCCCCCTAAACGTGACACTGGACTTCTTGGGGTTGAAAATGCAAAAAAAGGACATATTTTTTAAAAATATTAAACAAGAGCAATAGAACATTTTTATAAGTTTAAACAGTAGAATTTTTTTTTTTAATTTTAACTATATAAATAGACGATATTTTATAATTTCATACCATGTAAACGTTTTTATTTGTAATTTAAAACAATATAAACATATTTTTTATCAAATATTGTTCACGAATTCATTTAATTTTATGATTTCACAGTATATTATGTATGTTTTTGTGTCCCAGATTTTTACAAGGGTTATTTCGATCGAATATTCATTGAAAATAACAAAAAACGGTTTGTAATGTAAAAAACATATAGCAACTTGACAAATTTACTTATATCTTAAAATATTTCATCTTTTTTACGACCTAACCCAATGTAGTTTATCTTTTAAAAAAAAATCAAAATTACTTGTGCTTGTTAATATCGTTCAACGGCCTTTTAAGATAATATAAAGATGGATTTTTTCGAAACTAATAAGAAAATTTCAACATTGTAAAGTTAGCGATTATTTTCCTATATAAATTTGACGTAAAATGAGCATCCACTTCTTGGCCATGTAGCGTTTAAACGAGACATGTAATTGTTAGCATTTTTTCAAGTTTGCTGGCGAGTGGTGGGAAGAAGCAAAAAGAGAGAACGGGATGGGAGTCATGAGTTCTAAACATATTAAAACTATGTAGAAGCACTTCAAAACGTGTGAGGGGATTTTTCTTAAGATTTGCTTTGAAAATTTTCCCACCATTAAATGCTGTTTAATTCATTATTATTTCCCGATATTTTTAATTTTAACACAAACAGAAAAAAAAACTACGGTGGGCATGTACAATGCACATTTCCTCCTAGAATATTTCTTCTTTCTGTCTCTTTTCAAATTTTACACCGTATAACACCTCGCTTATACAAAAAAGAAATGTATGCAATATATTTCGTATTTTTTCAATGGTCGCCATGTTTATTTTCGCGCGCGTGCATTCAATTTTTGCGCATCCATACATTAGTTCTGTACAGTCACTTGCACTTTTATACATTAGTTCTGTATACTTAGTAATCCATAACAAGGTGTAACATATATACTGACCAAAAAAGTCACGGGCAGTCTAGTTGTTATATGAAAAAAATATTAATGTAGAGCTAGAGCGCAATTTCAACGAATACATATCGAAAAATTGTTTTCATTTTTTTTCATTGATGCGATAAATTGTATATGGCTGCGTTTTTAATCCTTGTTGCTTCTATAGCGGAAATCTCATTATTGATGTTGGCAACCATCATATTAACGTTGCTGTAAGTATCTGATTCTTAAATTGAGTAAACGGATAGGTTTTTTCTTTTTTTACGAATAACTATTATTTCTCTAAATTAATACATTTACATAATATTTATATATTATAAATTTGAAACTTCTAAAAAATTAAATCAATATTTATAATCGATTTTTTGTATAATTTTAAAGAAAGTTTTATTATTAAACACACGACTGATTATTTTCTGTTTCCAATCTCTGCCTGCATTGAACCAATTCTTTTGCGTTTTAATGACCTGTTTTCTATTTGGCATACGCTCTCGAACTCGCAGCCTCATAAATTGTCCGCCATTCGCCATTGTAAGTATTTTAGACAGTTTTTGCTTCGTTTAATTATCTGCCTGTCGTCCTCGTCACAAGCTTTACGCTATTTGTAGACAACTGTAACATTAATTCCGAAATAGGAATTCTATTGATCCCCATCGGGCTTGAAGCAGAAACATAACTGCACTTGATTTTTACATTTCTCCGCTCCAAGAAAAGCGTGTTTGCTCTCAGTTTTTTTTATTGTTATAAATACATTTAATATGCATTACGTACTATTGGCGTTTTCTTTCGTTCGATGAGGGTGAAGGCACTTACTCTTTGGGATGTTTATAATAATATAGAAAAATATACGTACATCAATATTTTATTATATTTGTAAAATAAAAAGTAACTAAAACAATAAAGAATATGTTTTGAAATCCTACAGTAAGATGTTCTCTTTCCTTTAGATATAAAGTGTATACCTTGTATACCATTGGAATTTTGAATTAGCCTAATAGATATTCCCTTGTAATCTATCTATATATCTATAAAAGTTAAAATGTGTGTGACGACATTTTTCAAGCTATATACTGAGCGACATTTTTATATATCGCTTTGAAATTTGATACATTTGCTGATGAGGCATGTGAAAAACATTTAAATCGGTTTTTATCCACAAAAATAGGCTGCTGAAGCATTCAAATTTAACACTTTTAACACTTTGCTTTTAGGTCATCGAATTTAACACTTTTAACAATTTGCTTTGAGGTCATCGAATTGTTATCTGTTTGTTAACTGTTTTACGACTGCGTATGCGCGAATCGTTTACATTATGTTAAAAATAAGTAGATTTTAAAACACATTTGAAATACTGTATCAAGCTGACCTAATTGTTATCGTATTTGATTGACTGTCTTCTGGTTTTGTTTTTGATCTCAGCTCTAATTTTTTTTTTGCATAAAATAAGTGTACTGTTTAGAAAAAATATTCTTGCATGCTCATGTTTAATTTTATTTCCGTTTTTTTTTTTTTTACCTAATTTTCTAAAGAATTTAACGTTAAATCTAATACCGAACAACGCCGGATACGTCTTCTACTGTCAAATGCAATTTGACCATAACGCACTAACACCGCTGAACCCGTATTACCTCACACGCTTCAGGCATGGTTTAACGATCTTTGTATTAATCAAAATAGGCTTGGAGTTCTGGCATTAATTAAACATAACAAGCTGTAAAGCTGTAGAATTATTCAAATGTGTTATTAAGTTTTAAATCAACAAATAATATCGAATAAATTATTAGATGCACCTTTCTATTAAATGATATTTACATTAATGTATTATTATCACATTTAATTTGGAGTGGGATGATTTTTTTCAAGGAGCGACTAAGAAAAGATAAAGCCTACACATATGTTAATCGCCGAAATTCTTTATACGGCATTAGATAGTAACTACTTTTATATAGTCAGTTTTTCGGTAAGATAAAAAAGGGAGGAATTATACAATCCAGCATCAACAGGTAATCATCATCCCATACATCAACAGGTAATCATCATCCTATGCATCAGTTCATTATGAAGTTAATCCTGGTAATATAGACGACGGCGGAATTTCAACTGTCCATTTCATGCAAAGTGTTCAATTATATCTAGTAGATGATCATATAACTTTTACTGACACTGACATCATCGGAAACGCAAAAATAGGAACACGTTTCCAATAAACACAGCACATTCACTCGGGGTGAATATGATTGGAGCATGTCGGAGATTATTTGCCTTAATTTTGAATTGTTTCTTTGCCTGGTCATCTCTGCTCAAAGATTTAACACTTCAGGTAAGAAGCTTGCGGTATGGGTTGTCTGTTTGCTTATTGGTTGTAGTTTACTTATTGCTTTTATAATCCACAATATATGCCCGTCACCTATTTCTTGAGTTGTGAATCTCTCCTTCAAGGAGTCTCTTTTTTGATAGTCAATTACACTGAGCAACAACTGTTCTTATTTTTAAGCCTGTCTCGATTTTTACAAATGACTCGGGATATTTTGCACTGCTATTTAAGGAAATGTCAGAATGTTCTCTTTATCTGGTCTGGTTTTTGTGGTAAATTCATATTAAAAAATAGAATTTGTGGCCAAATTAATTATATTTTCATGGCATAATCAGCTTATTTATGTCAACCCATATAATCCTCAATAGTTTTTTTAAAATAAGAATTGTTTTGCAACCAACATATATTAATTTCCTGGTAGAAACATCGGTCACTGATTAGTGGTCATTTATAAATGTAAGTACATGTAAATTTCGTGTTGTTTCACCATTGTTCAAACTTAAGGGCTTGAACTTCCGTTTATTTTAACTCCTTGAATGTTGAGAGGCAGGAGGGCTTTCAGATTTCAACAGTAGTTAAATTACGTCCCAGCGACCATGGTATCGAGTCTCTCTGTTAGGTTCTGGATAAATCTCTTCCTTGCTCATTACTTATTGGACCCAGGTTCTGAAGAAACCAGTTCATATGTAAAAATAGGTAGTGAATCTTGGCGTGTATGTTATAGCCCAAGTATCTGAAAGCTGTCCGCATGTTGAAAAGTTTAGTATTGTTTCTGGACTTATTGTTACCAAGAATTTTCTTCACTACAAACATAAATGCCTTCCAGACTTCCAGTTCCAAATCGCCCCTTAAGTTTTTAAACTCTTGGCCTGAGGACCGTCAAAAATGTACGCTTTCAGTTTCTCCATGATCAATCATAAAAAAACAAACTTGCACAAGTTAGTAAAGACCTCGCCATTTTAGTTCAGAGTCTTTAGCAACGACTTGATTAAGCTCGGGCTTGATATGCAGCGCTGAGAAGAGTATTTAGTCCACCAGAGATTCCTTGATGGCGTTCTTATCTTTGTAATACACTAATTGTTCCCGCATAGGATAGTTCATCAGTGTATGCTGAGTAATAATTTGTGAAAGACTTCGAGGTGTTATGACTAAAACTGATTCCCTTTCGACATAATCACCTAGAGTTATGGGATCTGAAAATTATTATCATTAAAAGTAATTATTTCCAGTCATAACAATGATTAGACATGGACGCTTACTTCTCACCAACTTCTTCTACAATGATCCCCACCTACTTACATGTTAACAAAAACAAAAAAATAACGATGTGTTGCCATACCGTAGATGCTTAACATGATTTAGCAAAATCGAAGGGATTTTTGGATTGAACGCATCATATTCTTTCTAGTGTGGCTGTAAAAACGCAAAAAACAAATTTGTTGTAGATAAGTATTATCAGTGACGTTACTTTACTAAAGGGAACAAAGAGAGATGATGTTTATATTGTAAAATTAATTTATAGACTTACTTCCGATGGCAGACGTTTGCAAATATCACAATTCAATATGAGCTGTTATTTCCTAGGGAAATCTTTCAAAGTAGATCTTGTAAACGAAATTAGTTTTGTATTTTTAGAACAGATTACACGGTCAGTTAAAGAAAAAAATTAACGGTGAACATTTCAATACAAAATGGAAAACACAGTACGGGGCAAAATATTCAGGCGGTTTCGAAATTGTTGTTACATTAGTTATACAAAATTATGGAAGCACCTTGAAAATGTTGCATTAATTAATACCTATAAAAATGTTAAATTTACCAAAATATTTGTTTCCCGTTTTAAGCGAGTTACGAATCTTTTTAGTGTGGTTTCAGTCATGGCGATAGACTCATCGAGAGAAAAACCGTGCTGGTGGAAGACAGTTTCCATTATTTCGTCAAACGATTTTAATAGCAATTTCAAAAACACCTCTCATTTCTACCCCACCCTGTATTTGTTAAATATTAATTGAAGATACATTTTATGAAACTATAAAGTCAAGTATTTGATCCATATATGTTTATCATATTAACAATTTGTTAAAGATAGCATTAAGAAAATAACAATAAAAGAATCTACGATTAATAATGACACACAAATAAATAGATAAATAAATAAATAGATAAATTAATAAATATAGGCTACGAAAATTCTCGTTTGTAAAATTGTGTAAATTGTTTGGTGTTCATTCCTATACGTGAGTGGGGCTGCAGTTAAGTATCAGATTTTTAAGCACGGCTTAAGCATATACACGTATGAGAACAGAATACAAAATATACATATATCAGTTTACTTTGGTAATAACCTGTTTCATTCATAGCATTTCTTCTTCTGGCATAAATATATTCATGCGTTACAAAATGCCAAAATGAAAGAAACAAATAGGAATAAAGTACTAGGGAAAATATATAATGAAGAGCATTTTTACAATAGTCACCAAAACAAGAATAAGTAAAAGAATAAATATACAACAGATAAATGGCATCAAAGGAAAGATAATCTTCTCCTCTACCTGCATGGATACGCTTCATACTGTTTCAAGTTATTTTACACAAGTCGAAGAAGTTCGTTAAATTATAATTGAAAATGGTGGTTGAGATGCAGCCATTACGGCCTCCGATATTTGCAAAAAAATAAACACGAAATAAAACTCTAGTAGAGCAGTGCATTTTCGCAGGATGGTGACATTTATTGCATGGATTTCTAACTCCTCGGTTTTATAACAGAGCAGCCATCTCTTTACAGTTATAGCTCAACGGTGTTGCACTACTTTTGTTTCAAAGTAATTAAACGCGTTAAAAAAGTATATTTAGGTAAGTAAAAATAATTTATCCTGGCTTTTGGTAAAATCTTTTTATTGCACATTTAATTTCACCCTTATTTATTATTTTATACCATTCTTATTATTTTATAGAATAAATGTCTTTTCCTAGCAACTTATATAAAAGATATCCGAGTTCATGTCGACTACGCTCTCTTATTAATAGAGAAGCATGATTGTTTCCACTAAAACAGGACAATTATAATCAAATGCATGAGTCGAAAACAGTTGATAATCACAGCTGCATACTTCGGAGATGGTGGAACAATCTCTCATGAACAACATCAAAGTCGCTATCAATATTATTTAAAGTTACGAGTTGCATCACTTATTCAAAATAATCGAACGAAAACAGATTTTTATAATACACACATGCTGCGAACCTATGATTTAAATTCAAGAGCAATTATATATTAAGCGGTGTGTACGTAAAGATAAACTATCAGCTGCATACGATGATGTTCAGAAATGAAATCTAATAAAGCCGGATTTATTGTTTACTGTAGTCAGTTGCTTTATAGTATAAAAAAGTGTTGTGTTTATTTTCGTATTTGTCTTTGCATTTAATTGCAGCTTCACACAAACAGAGACCAAAATACATAATTGACGTATTCCCATTCGCTTGACATTTAATATTTTTATTTATATTTTGATAACAGATCACCGTGATTTTACTGATGCTCATTTATTATCGTGGATCAATGAAAGAAAATTCCTTAAAACTGAGGCAAATGTTAATCTGTTCTATCTAACAGGATTCAAGTTTGGGGGTGTGGATTGTCCACGCCTTAAAATCCGATAGTGGAGCTAACTTCGTTCTTCTAAAAAGTAAACAAAATGGAAACAGGAAAAATATATAAATTTCTTTTTAATCTTATGATACACAATTGTCAGGTTATGATAAATCACGGGAATTCTCTTTTACGGGGAAAATATATTACGGATTGTAAAACATTGTCCTAAATCTAATATTATTATTTATCTCTACAAACATACAATTAAACTATGCATGCCGTACTGTTTTTAAATTTAGGCCGATGAATCTAAGTCCGATTAAGGTGTTCTTTATAAGATTCAGAAATGTATCAGTAATTTGTGTTGCTCCACTCTTTTTTCTCCCTCAAAGATGTGATATTATTAGTCTCAGTAACATTTACAATTAATAGTGTGCGTTTTGCGAACTGTCTGAACTATTCCTTAATCTATTTGACCCAACTCGTCTAATGCGTTAATCGAGTGGTTTTCAACAATTTGCTGTCTTTATACTTCATTTTAACACAGTTTCTTATTCCAGTAGGTTCATCGCCAAAACTACAGACTTGTGGACTCTTCTTTTTGCTGACTGTTTTCCTCCTTCTTATAACAATATTGTTTTAAAGACCAATACAAATAGGCATGTACTATCTTCATGATAATCAGTTTTCGTTCTCCCTAAATCTTTATATTTAGTAGATTCGGATATTGTCTGGAACGATTCGCATAAAAAAGTGAGTCGACGTATATTCAAAAGAGGTGTTGAAATTTAGTGTGAAATACTAAAGCACCGTAAAATTGATTTGATGTGAGACTTACGTTCCAGATTTAAAGTGAAATCCAATCATTGAAGTGTATAGTAGAATGTCTTCCTAGAGATGAAATCCATTAATTTTAACTGTGGATGACTTAGGATCCGAGTGCCGTGGTGAAAATAAAAACACTTGATTTTAGAGAATTTAAAATAAACTACTTCTTCCTACATAAAACGGCGGTCAAATTACAGTTTAGTATCAAGGGAATTTTAGTCTTTATAACTGTGTATGTTTGCCCAATTAATATTTCATTTGAAACATGTTGATACACGCATACTTGATTACAAAATATTTCGAAAATTAAAAAAATAACATGTTATTCTGACTAATAGGGACAATGTGCAGTTATTTATGGAATAAGGAACAGTACGTGTAAACAAATCAACACAGCACAAACATGGAATGGTATTCGAAATTTTAAAAATAATGTAATTAACAAGTATTGCTATAGGATTTTTATACAAAATATTTCATATCTCTATTTATATATAAAAGCTGATTTTGTCTGTGATATGAAATCATTCCATAATCGTATACCTAAGATCGTTTCTGGCTCAGGTAAATATCTTAAATCGAATATCTTAACTCTTGGAACTAAGCGATCATTTATGGATTACTAAAGATTACAAAGTATATCTTTAAAATGTGTTTGTTGTTGTCTACTTGACATCAGATTAGTGAATTCTCTTGAAACAAGGAACTATGGGACCGAATTTGTGAGAGCAAATATAAAATATACAGTAACCTCATGAATCAATATTGCCTGATTTTTATGAGATTTACACTTTTTTTTATCTGCTTTTAAATTCTTACGCATGATATTTTTTATCTATATGAATATTGAAAACAATATAAAACAACACATAAGTATTGCATTAAAACACAACTGTTTGACATAATATTCTATGATCAATAAAATACTTTATTGTCCTCTAAATTCATGTGATTGTGTGAATCGAAACTGTATCGCATTCACTTTTATTATAAAACCTTCTGTTCTTGATGTCATATTTTGCTCGATTATTTTATTAGAAAAAAGTTGATATATTAATTAAAATATTTACAAATATTTAGAAATCGATTGAGCATGATATCTTCGCTGATAAAGACAAAATGCAGTTATTTATGATATAAATAGCAGTATGTGTAAACAAGTCAACACACTCGCACATGAAACGGTATCAAACATTACATAATTAAAAAATATTACGATACGTTTTTATACGAAACATTTCATATATCTATTTATATACAAAATCTAATATGTATGCAGGCGTGAAATTGCCCCCCACCAATTAAAAGATGGCTGGGCCAATTTCTTTTAAATTCACACAAACATCCTTTATGTATCTGCCAGTGTTTTAGCTAGGTTTTCTATATAAATATTCGCGGTAACTATCAAACATCGTTAACTCGAAAAACCTGATTTTGACCAAAATAAACTCTCTGATACAGCCTAACATCAGAAGTGCATGTAAGAATGTTTATCATAGCAGAAGTAAATTCTCCCGGCTTATGAAATCATCGGTAGGATTTTTGATAAAACAAAGTGGGTTTGAACTAAATATTTCTGTTTAGAACAGAATGAAACCATGATACTCAACTTATGTACTAGATTGATTGTCTTTTAAATTCAGATGAACATATGTCGGCGTAAACAAGCATTTATTGATCGAAATAAGCACTATCAGAATAAACACTCTTTTGCCATCGAAAAGCAAGTACATCCATGACAATAACATAGAAATCTTGCGAATGAGTTGCTTCGTAGTCGCTGAAGGCGTTTTTTATATCGCTCAAGTTTTGTAAGAATTTGTCACACAAATAATTGCTAAGATGCTTGGAAAAGTGGTAGTCGATAGCTGAGAGGTCTGGAGAATATAGCGGATGAGGCAGAGTTTCATAGTAATTTCTGTCAACTTCTGCAGGGTCGATTTAGCAACGTACGGTCGGGTATTATCGTGGAGGAGAATTGGACGTTTTCTGTTGACTAATGCTGTCTGCTCAGATGCATTTTATCCATTTATTAGCAGTACTACTTGGGCGTAATGCTTTCGACTGCATTCAATGTACTGTAATAGATGAGGCCGGTCGCAGACCACCAAACAGTTAGCATGACCTTCTCTCGGTGCACATCTGGCTTTGGGAAGTGTCCTGGAGCTTCGTCAGGGTTTAACCACAGACCTGAGCGTCGCCGGTTGTCGTAAATAACCCACTTTTCATCGCAAGTAAAAACCCGATCGAGAAACAGATTGTTCTTGTTGCGTAACAGAAAAGTAAGATAACATTTTCCAACGGCGTTTCTTTTGGTTGCCGTTTAATTCTTAACAGACTCATTTATCAAGTTTTTTTGCCTTTCTAATCTTATTCAAGTTGCTGGAAATCGTCGCATACGTTGCATTTAATTCGGAAGCAAGTCCTCAAACAGCTGTGGGTGTATTGGCTTCGACTAAGGTTCCTAATTGACCTTGTCAACATGCGATATCTGACTACTACGCTTATCATTGTCAAGACTCTCGTCGCCACCCTGAAATTTCTAAAACCACCGTTGTGATGTGCGCGCAGTTGTTTATTCTAGGCAAAACGCTTTGTTAATATCGCGATGGGTTTCAGTAGCTTTTCAGCCTAGCTTTAATTAAACTAAGAAAATTGTGCGAATTTGATGTTTTTCCAAATTGTATTCAACGTTCTGAAAAGAAGATTGTTTTTAAACTACTGCAATTTAAACGATTAGATAGAGGGTGACGTTCTTTAAAATGATATATAAATAAATGTAATTTAACGAAAATTCTTTGGAAAATATATAATTTCAAATCAAAATTAAATATTCCGCAATAACTTTCTTCTTAACCTAATATTTTAATTTTAATCCGAACCATCATATAAAACTCATTTTATAATCAACCGTAGTTCTCTACAGTGCAATGTAGATTACCATGTATTGCGGACTATGTAAATTGTTGTTGGTCCCTAACTATAGCAGGTAATCAATCGATTTCTTTTAACACTTAGCAATTTTACCGATTTTGTTTGCAGCAAAATATCGAAAACATAGAACATTGGTTGACCCTAATTAAATTCAGAACTCCCTGATTTTGTTGATAATTCTTAAATAGCCACGCGATATTGTTTTCCATCAAAAAATTTATTTTATTCTTGTTTTCTTCAGAATTTGTTCCTAATTCGTTCTAGTTTTGCTGAAAATGATTATTCGGAATCGAAATAATACTAAATCGGAGACACACACACACTTACTTAAGCACACCTTTAAACATATCTCCGTAGAAAACGTTTCGATATTTCTCTTTACATTTCGGAAATATGTTTCCTTTTTATCGTGGACTTATTAGTGTGTTATATTAGCATCTACAATTAATGTGATGCCCATGATTGGGTGAGTGACTTTATTAGTTTGTTATATAAGCATCTACAATTAATGTGATGCCCATGATTGGGTGAGTGACTTTATTAGTGTGTTATATTAGCATCTACAATTAATGTGATGCCCATGATTGGGTTAGTGACTTTATTAGTGTGTTATATTAGCATCTACAATTAATGTGATGCCAATGATTGGGTTAGTGACTTTATTAGTGTGTTATATTAGCATCTACAATTAATGTGATGCCCATGATTGGGTTAGTGACTTTATTAGTGTATTATATTAGCATCTACAATTAATGTGATGCCCATGATTGGGTTAGTGACTTTATTAGTGTGTTATATTAGCATCTACAATTAATGTGATGCCCATGATTGGGTTAGTGACTTTATTAGTGTGTTATATTAGCATCTACAATTAATGTGATGCCCATGATTGGGTTAGTGACTTTATTAGTGTGTTATATTAGCATCTACAATTAATGTGATGCCCATGATTGAGTTAGTGACTTTATTAGTGTGTTATATTAGCATCTACAATTAATGTGATGCCCATGATTGGGTTAGTGACTTTATTAGTGTGTTATATTAGCATCTACAATTAATGTGATGCCCATGATTGGGTTAGTGACTTTATTAGTGTGTTATATTAGCATCTATAATTAATGTGATGCCTATGATTGGGTTAGTGACTTTAATTATCCATGACGGAAGTATAGCCCTCTTGATATTACGCTGAAACTAATATATTTTTTATATTTTTTATATTTTCTTTGGAAATTTTATTAAAAACGTTTTCCAAATGCATTTGTAAAATTTACCAAATAATGCCACTTATCATACATTTTTTAATATTTACAAGTTGTATTAAGTATAAAAATTAGTATTCTAATCATAAGCTTTAGTTATGTTCGTAAAGTATGGATGCTGAAAAGCGTAAAAACATTTTAATGTTAAAATATTTTGTTTTCGTTGTTTCATAGTAAACAACCTTTATTGTAATTTTAATTTTTAAATTGTTTTATTTTGAGAATTCCAAGTAAGAAACAGTTTAGTATAGTATACAACAGTCTTCCGGGTTTTTATGATTATAAGTTGTTTATTTTTTTTGCATAAAAATGTTCAGTATGCTATGCTCACAAGCAACTTTCGAAATGTAGGGTAAACGCCATAAAGCTACATGAAATCGGGAATAGAAAACCATAACACATCGAAAAATATTAAAGTTAGTCTAATTTAATAACCTTCAGGTTTGCCGTTAAATCGATCTGAAACTTTTAGCTGTTTTCTCCCAAATAATGTAATATAGTGTTTTTACATAACTTATTATTAACCTCTACCTTAAATGTAATTGAACAAAAATTGCAAATGTCTTCGTTTATATTCTGTTTCATCCGAATTTTAGAATGTTGAGTTCATGTCTACACACACACACACACACACACACACACACACACACACACATATATATATATATATATATATATATATATATATATATGTTAATATATTGAATGACTTACAAACTAAATGGTTTTCTAACGATTGATACAATTTTTTTAATAGTTTTAAAGGTTAAAAAATTCCAAGACCATATATATATATATATACATATAATATATATATATATATATATATATATATATATATATATATAATCCGAGGTCTAGATGTAATATCACCAGTGAAGTTAAACGAGGTAAGTACAAGAGTGCTCAACATACCGGAGTAGGGCAAGGTATACTTTTTATTTATTTTTACTTAAGCAGTAATATGTTGTTACACAGTTATGAGTAGCACAAAAACCTCTTCAGGATAAACGAAAGCAAACTTTTGCTTTCGTATAAGATGCGACACCCGAGGAGGTCTCTAATTGCTAGTAACAACCTGACCAAAATCTGCCCATTACTGTGTAAACGTATTACTGCTTATGTAAAAAGAAATAGAAAGTATATATATATATATATATATATATATATATATATATATATATATATATATTCTTATTCATAAATAGATATTATTTTCAGAACAAAGATGTATGTTGATTTATGTTTTTATATGTATCTAAAAGTCTATAATATTTTACATTTATCATATTCGTTTCCCATATCTTGTTTCAAATATTTACATTCTATTCATAATATTGTTAGTTATTTTTTGCATATTGATTCATCTATGAATTTCTTAAGGATATATATATATATATATATACATACATAAATATATATATATATATATATATATATATATATATATATATATAGTACATTGATTAAGTATCTTCAAAAATAATTATGTCGTATATCATAAAAATATGTACTTTTGAATGGGGATAAGTAATTATATGTTAATCGGGGTATCTTCAATACAATTTTATATTATATATATATACATATTTTATATATATATATATATATAGATAGATAGATAGATTGATAGATATATCGATCGATCGATAGATAGACAGATAGATAATTGTATGTATATAGTTATGTATTTGTATGTACATAATTAATGGTGTTAGAATATGGCGGTTTTATTTAGTTTTATGATAATTCGGAAAAGGAAGTAAAAACGTTATCAAAATCTTCGATAACTCCCAATTTCCGTTTCGATTAGAGTATTTAAAGTTGATTAACGGGCATAATGTATACGCGAAACTCGTCAGGAGAATACTAAAATTTGAGCACATTTTTATAGATACATATTAAAGAAGATTTCAGTTGCTTTTAAAGATAAATTTAGTTTCTGATTTATATTTTATGTATTAAATACGCTTGAATAAATATTCTCGACACAAAATTCACCAGCATATTAATATATCTTTTATTTACGTATGTGAACATAAGTGCAAGAGTTTTGGTGGAAGGATCATTTGATTATATTTATTATTTTAGAGCGCATAATCTATTAACTGCTCAAACAGACATAGTTGCTTATATATATATATATATATATATATATATATATATATATATATATATATAATGATGTGTCTATATGTGTATATACACGAATGCGTGTCTAATTATAAAATAAACACACGCTATTACATTTTCACTTTCCAAATAAGTTTGTCTTATCATGTTCAAACAACTACACGAGTTCTCACACAGGCCGACTTTCTCAATGCGCCGCTTCCAGCAAGACAGATTCGAGATTTGCTCAAAGGAAGAGTCTGATTGATTATTGTAGATCGGTTTCTGGTTCGCATAGAAAAGGGTGAACATTTCGATCGCGACATTCTGTATCTGATTTCAGAACAATTCTATCAGTACAAAGTTATTGAATAGTCAGCGATTCTTAGTAATATATGTGTTCATATATACGTACATATACATATATATTAAATGAAATATTGAAATGCCGTGGGATTACAGTTTGTACACTGCAGTAAACATAAAGTTAAAAAACATTAGTATAGTTTAATAGTAAGACGATCCCAACCGGATAAAGAAAGTGAGATTGTGTATTAAAATAAACATTGCCTACGACGAGATAAGCCATTCATTGCAAATCGAAGGATTAATTGAAACAAACATTTATAATATTTTGTACTGATTTTTCGAATAGAAAATTTTGTAGTGATTATATAATATTTAATATATATAAAATTTCCATTTATATATACACCGTACTGGGGGGGGTAATTGAGCCAAGTCCAGGGTAATTGCGTCAACTAGCTAAAAGTGCTCTTCTGGAAACCACGCGTAGAAAGAGCACCTCATTTAAGTTGACGCAATTACCCATGGGGGTCACCACTTATCATGGCCCGAAGGCCACTCAGGGATAAGGGCTATTGCGTGTACAGTAATCAATGAGATAGTATTGTAGTAATCATTAGTATTGGGGGTTTTGATAGAGTTCTTACTTAATGGGGCGGTTTGTCAGGAATCTTTTTATGTTGGACTTGAAGACGTCCAAGTTGTAGTCAGGTGGGAAACAGGAAAGCGGCAGAGAGTTCCACTGGCGTGCAGTTCTAAGAAAGAATATTTGCTCATGGAATCTACGTTTGGATTTAGGCACAGATAAAGAGTGCGGAAAATTGTTGACAGTAGTTTCAGCCAGACAGGTGTGTCTCGTGAAAGATTGGCGAGGGGAGCGAGGGATTGGAGCTCAGACGAGCACCTGCCATGGAAACAACGATAAAACAAGGACATGCTCGCAACGTCTCTTCTGTGGGAGAGAGGTTGTAGGGAAGAGAAAAGGTCATCCCCAATAAATCACAAAGTCTATTTTGCACTCTGTCAAGGCAGGATAGGTGTTTTTAGCAGCTCCTGCCCAGATGTGTCAGCAGTGCTCCATCCTTGGACGTACTTGGCTTTTATATAGATAGAGAATTGCATCAGTAGTGAGATATCTTCTGGAGCGGTAGAAGTATCCCACCATTTTTCCAGCGTCCCTGGCAACAGATTAGATATACCTTCCATTTCAGATCAGGAGTAAATGGCAAATCCAGAAGCTTGTCAAAACATGGAGCCTCCCCAGGACGAGAGCCATCTATTTCAATTGATGCCAGAGTGGGATCAGAGCGTTGATGATGTAAATATTGAAGCTGGGTTTTGGATGCATTCAAAGTAACCAGTCACGTCTTCCCCCATTGTACCACGCGCTCAAGATCAGAGGAGAGAGAATTAGAATGCACAAATATATATATATATATATATATATATATATATATATATATATATATATATATCCTATAAAAGTGCTGGAGTACACAAGAGTACAGCAAATTCATCTGCAACTTTCAGTAATTAACGAGACCTAAGTGTGGCCTATACAAGCACACATGATAAAGCAACCCAACACATGCATACACACACACACACACACATATATATTCATACATATATTCATATATATATATATATATATATATATATATATATATTCATATATATATATATGTTGATAAAATCGTCGATATTATATATATACATATATATTCATATATATATATATATATATATATATATATATATATATATATATATATATATATATATATATACATACATATATTTTTGCATGCAAAATCCGATCCCGCATTTTGCTAATACCTACCCTCTGATGAGAAGGAACGCATTTCTTCGAAACTCCGCGGATTAAAGACTATCCACTTATCTAGTGTTTTCTTTTCAGATTAAATATATTTTTAACTCATTTCAAAGTGTTTTTAAACATTTTTATTAACTGTTTACTCGTATTATAAGCTCTATCTCCTATTTGGTTTTATCGAGCTTTTACATCTAGCTGTGATAACTTTATGAATATTAATTCTGTAATATGTATAATATTCTTTAATTTTACCATCTTGGATCATTTTGGTAAATTTAATTCTTATTTTTATTATATATATATATATATATATATATATATATATATATATATATATATATATATATAACTACTTAACTACTTAATTCACTCACAAAAGATTAATATAGGAAAGTATAGATTTATGCGTAAACTTTAAGTATTTACTTCAAAAGTTCTCAATACGTAGGTAGAGCTAGTTAGTAATTTATAAAATATATATGACGATTAAGCTACACTGAATATTCCGCGTTTCATCCACTCTAGGACTATTAAGGCTTATGCGCATAAGCCTGAAGAGTCTTAGAATGGATGAAACGCGGAATGTTCAGTGTAGCTTAATCGCCATATATATTTTATAACTTACTATATATATATATATATATATATATATATATATATATATATATATATATATATATATACCCTCATCTGGAAATAGTTGAATACATCTTCCATATCATTTAGTTTGCTCTACACTAGGAATGCCATCTGACAGTAATCAAAATTATTAAATTGTGTACGCACATATATATTAAATTTTCTCATAAATATAATTAATCGTTGTGTAATCAATTCACTTTTTGTGTGTGTTACCACCCTGTAGCCGTAGAAGAAATCCAACCATTTTCAAATCGACATATATGATCTATTTGTGCTGTCTGCATGAAATATTTTTTAGAACAGATTTTATGTCGTCATATTTTTCTTAGAGAGTCGTTGAATTGCCTAGAAGAACTGATCCATATAAGTTGGCATTGTGAAGAAGGACACATTTTAAACTTCTTTGAAACTGTTTATAAAAAAGAATTTATGTTCAGAATAATACTGTTCGACACCAAGCTGCCGATTAAGCCGGTAACGTCCTTGCAATATACTATGTTGTTTTCGTGATTTAAATATAGCAAAAATTCAGTATGGCGTTTTCTATAGAAATTTAGAAGAGTTCCAGCATATTTGCTCGTTGAATCTTGAAGATAAATGTTTCGAATTTTTCTTGGAAAAGTTAAGATCTTTAGTCAGATCAATTAGTTCTGGAGAAAGCAGCTGTGGTACTGATATAGGAGGAAGACCGACATCTAAAACAGCAGCTTCATTACTGGCAGTAGACAAAACAGAGGCTTCGTCTTCTTCAGAACCAGCCAATTTAAATTCGGAGAAGCCTTTAAACACTGAAACAGGAATTTTATTCCAGTGTAAGATTGGTCTAATTGCAAACGTGAGGTTTTGATAAACAAAGGGATTTCTATTTTCCCGATTATTACCCTCTGTTTATACTGCACAAAAATAGCAGTCATCGAAAACCATAGCAATATCTAATTGGAGGGACTTCTATCAATATTTGCCGACTATCGAAGATGCTCAATACTTTGTCCGAATATAATATATATGAGGTACCCATGCCTTATCTTGACTACCTAGCATTACTTTAAAGTAAGCAAGATAAGCATTTCACTGATTCATTTCCTGTTGTATTGTAACGTATATTCTCCGCAAATACAGGAAAACACGTTTAGGTTGTTTAAAAAACGGCGCCAAGTCATGCTTAATTTTTGCTATAAAAATTTGCAACAAATGTAAAATAATGACGCTTAATTAGATTCCTCTCTGACTTATAAATGAATTCCTTACATTAAGAGAATAAGTCTTACTTTGGCCGAAAAATAAACAAAAGAAACCACAATCAGTAGGCCGATTTACTACACAGTGTTAAATTCTTACCAACTATATGCTTCATTTGTATACCAAATTTGATATTTACTTTAAGGTGTGTGATGTAATAATCAATTACCATACATCGCAATAACTACCTAAAATTGTGATTATGAAGCTAGTATGTATATATAATCACGCATAATGCACTGCCGTCGCACACACCTACGCTTCAAAGTCAGATTAATAATTCTAATCAATAACGACTCTGAAAAATAGTACATTATCTACAGGTATATGTGTTAGAGAGAGTAAGTAAAAACTAAAATGACAGGTTAGTAAGTAAAAACAATAACGAGAAAAAAAGAGTTTAAACATCGGAAGATTAAATAAATTCGTACAAAATGGAACATGAAATGTCACGTTCCATGACAAAGTAAACAAACACATTGAACAGAAGAAATGAGTAAAACTTATCGTTGGTGCAAGGGATAAAATTGGATGAAGCAGAAATAGGCTGTATCGCCTAGTGATTGGAAAAAAAAGTAAAGACCTACCGGAAGAGGAAATTAAGAAGAAAGCAACTTTTTATTCAAGAGTAATTTAAAGGAACGGAATGGGTTCAAAACAGAGAGGTAGAACCCATAATATTAATGGGAAAAAGAGGAATAAAATAGCAAATATCTCAACAACTTGACCTAATGAGAAAAAATAATTAGGTTATGGGAATCAATCGGCTTAGGAACCTTGGCCACCGGAAAATAAGTTGGCTAGTGTAATTGAAGTGAAAAAAACGTATCAGTTTTTAAAGAAGACGTTTTAATTTATATATTTGTTTACTTTGATTGGACATACGTATTTTAGATAAACACCGTGTAGAAATTGAATTTCTATTCATTCATACGATGACCCTCTGAGCTTATATCTTTTGCATAAATTGCCTCTCATATTGTGAAGCTTTTAATGGTGTCGTGATGATCGTCACTTTTTATTTAACAAGAATGTATTTCCGTACGTTCAAGCCTTGCAAGTAATTATATAAAACATGCATTATAATGTACATATCTATCTCCATATACATGGGTTTATATATACATATATATATATATATATGTGTGTGTGTGTGTGTGTGTGTGTGTACATATATATTTATCAATTGAAAACAGTTTCCTTGTGTATGCATATCTATTCACACATATATATGTGTGTATGTGTGTATGTAAATGTGCGTATATGTATGGATGTAGTTGTCGTAAATGCTTACGATTGTAAAGCGAAATGAGAAAATGGAGACCGATACTGAAATAACAATTGAATGCCTCATCTGATGCAAAAAGAAGAAAACATCGATTCAAGATTTGAACTGTTGCAGATTACATCGATCTTTCAGTGTTTTCGGCTATTGATTTTTTTCTTTATTTTGCTATACGGTAATGCAAGCAATGATACTGTATCTAACACACGTACACAGACGCTAGAACCGATAGTACTAGAACACACATACACATACACACATGCATAAAATAACGATATTATGTTTCCCATTTTTCTTTTAAATGAGAATCGATAATGTGTATTATTTGTATTTTTGGAGTACTATTCTCTTAAATTAATTCTCATTATCACAACGTTTCTGCCGATGTACATTTCGGCTTTTTTCAATCGAAATTGATGTCTATGTGTCGAAACCGGCAAGCTGTATGAACTCTTGAACTGAACGCTTTATTTGACTATAAACCATGTAGTCTTCTGATCTGTCACCGTATAGATGAAATTTGTTTTTATTCGAAATATCACCCATTCTGGGTATTTAATCATAAATCTCAATGCGATTGTAGTTTGAAACAAAATTTATTTAGTACTTTATCCGTTACGTCACGATTCATTGAGTTTAGATTGTGTCGTACAATTTTATCGGATATTCCCACTAATATCATCAAAAAAGAATTCGATTATTTTTTTATGTTTTTAAATAGAATATTATTAACTTTTTTGCATATAATAAAAAAAGTCTAGATTTGAAATTGAACAGTCTCAAATCATCAAATTTAAATTACTAAATTATGATATATTTGTTCTCCCTGGAATATTGAGCAATTTTCATTTAGCTGGGATTGTTTTTATAAAATATTACATCCAATAATATTTTGTAAGACCGATAATCGCTGTATTTGCATACCAGTAGATTAATTGCATTATATTATACTGAAGTGTGTACATACATACATATATACATATATATATACATATATATATATATATATATTTATATACATATGTATATATATATATGTATATGTATATATATATATATACACACTTCAGTATAATGTAATGCAATTAATATATATATATATATATATATATACATATATATATATAATGTATATGTCTATTTATATTAGTAGAAGTATTATAGCAGGCCCCACTAACCCCCATGGTTCTATACAAAGTGTGCAGCTACTACTACAAAATACAGCATGCATTTCGCCGGTTCGTACATCATAAGTCAAAAAGGTAAACATTTATAGATACTAGAAATCATTGTAAGAGGGAAATGGCCACAGTAAAAAAGGGCATGCGGCAATAACTAGGAAACGCATTGAGTCGCAGAAGATATGAATCCCTGATTTCTGGAAAAATATAAAATGTAACGAATGAAGAGCAATCAGTTCATATTCTACTATCCAACAACCAGTAGGTTGCATGTACGGCAAGCGAACTGGCGGAACGGCGTCTTCGGCAATTTGCTTCCAACGTCACCATAGAGACAACAAACAACTCCCTCCCAAATTTGCCTTTTCGGAGGAAGCTACAATTAATTATCTGAAAATGATTCTTTCTCATGCTCGCAATATCAGAAAAAATTAAAGGCGTATAGGCCTGATCTGATCCATGCTATACTAATTAAGAAATGTTTCGCTGAACTAGAACCTGTGTTTTCCAAACTTTACAACAATTATATAACTACAGAAATGTCTGTAGATCTGAGCTCTCAAATCAGTGTATTTGAGGATAGGGTTTAATACAGTGAGAGATGGCAACGGTCTGTCTCTCTGGTTATGGCGTTCTGCACTTAGAATGGTTCACTACATCGTCTAATGTGGTTTATAATCTCTTTTTAGAGTTGCTGCTATGTTGACAGTGAAGTTATGTCTCTTATTCTTTTTATATAAGCGACGAACATAAATTCAAATCGCGGTCCAAAATGTTGAAACACTAACAGCCAGCTGAATTTAATAAAAACAAAATGTTGTTTTATTTTCCACCATAACACTACAAAAATTGCGTTGGTTTCTCTGGTTGTAAAACGCTGTAGGTAAAAAGCACATGATGTGTTTCGACTGCGTATTCACATCCTCAGGCAGTTTTTTTTCTCTGACATATCATTAATATAGTCAGTATAAGCAAATCTCATTTTTGTTTTATTTTTTGGCTAAATCGCAAGGGAAAATGCACATCTATCTAGTTAAGATGTCGTGTAATTATAGACCATAATTCACATTTTCCATTTCGTCAAAATGGTAATATGTTTGTTTGGGGTGAGACAAAGTAAAAAAAGACAAATAAAATATAAATTGATAATAAAATAGAGTGAATTCGTAAAGATGCTTGTAAAACATTATGCATTTAATTGGTTAAGTAGTTAATTAACCCTTCCTGGACTATCATATTCCCTAGTATGTAATCCTTTGGTTTCAGCTGATATTTTGACACGCGCACTTGGATCATAAATAGAAGTTATTCGTTCGGTAAAGTATTGTAAAGTTCTCTTTCAATTACATATTCTCACAGAAATAAGATCAATTTCAAGCTGGTTTAAAAAGTCAGGGAACATGTATATGTGCATTCTTGGCCTACAAAACTGGCTGAGTAGCTTTTTTTGGCATTATCTGCTTGTAGTGCCTTAAGCGATTAGCAAAAGCTCTGAACTCTTCTCGGAAAAAGGTAAATCCTAGGTGAGAGAAACTCAAGAAACTAAAAAGGACCATACATCAACCCACCAGCAAGCGAACCTGCACCGGATAAGACATCAGACTATTCTTGCTAGACGTTTGTATTTTGATGTAATATTCATGGCTTCTTACCGAATTAAGTGAAACTTAACAATTTATGTTCTTGTTTTGTTCCTCTATTAATATAAGGTTGTAAATTGTTACTCTATTCCTCAGTTGTAGAGATTTATAACTGAATGCAATAGATGAAAATATATGAAGACCCAAACCGACGCTACAGTGTAAATATATAGGGCGGCTCCAATAAAAAGTAATTTGAATCTTAGTTGATTAGAATAATAATAATAATGAGGCAGAATACCGCTACTTTAATCTTTGACAGACTCTGGATACCAACCGTAGGGATGCATGCGCATGACATTTTTGTGACAGGGGGCGCGAAATTGCCAACCACACCTTTCCTGAGTCGAAAGTGTTAAATACCAATGGTAAGTGGAGTGTATGTTAGGGACGACTGGAAACAAATACTGAGATTAACGGAGAGCACATACACGTATAAAATTCCCAATTGGTCACATATCAGGTACGAACCAGACTCAACGTTGCTTAACTTCGGTGATCTTACGGGAATCGGTGTGCCAACGCGCTTATGCTGTATCTATGAGCCAGTCATGTGAGGCAGTAGAAGCACGTCATTCGTTGTATTCTATAGAAGATACGCTACAGCCATAAAAACAAAGCTATCCCAAATGGAATTTTATCTAAATATACGAAGCATCTCTCAATTGATTTTGTATAACTCCTCATCCTCGTTTTCTTCTGTCTCTTATGTCTTCACTTTTTATAATTATACTTTCAATACAATATTTCATTATTATACTACCACAACACTGTTTCTCACCTTGGTTTTGGGTTAATATAAAACACGGTTAACTGATGCATTATGCGCGACCATATATTTCTACTTTTCCCTTGATTCTGACATCTTTTTTAAAAGTATTAAATGCATAATATATCATCGCAACTTTTATCAAATATATCAACACTATTAAACATAAAACTGCACCTGTTGAAAATAAAGGTTCTTATTTTCTTTTAAAAAATAATTGCTAAATTTCAGGATATATCTATGCTCTCAATTCTTACGTTCAATCTATAATCATTTCTTAGAGAATAATTTGTTTCACATTTGAATATGTTTTGCCTGATCCTGAGATTAGCAGCACATTTTCGCAATTTATTTCGCAAGAAAAACGTTTAGCAAAACCCCAGTGCCAATTGCGTTAAGGGTATTGTCGATTTACAAGTTATCTCACAAAACTATAATCAATATCGTTGAGAATGTTTATTAATGAGGATCGATAATGTGTATTTTTTGTATTTTTGGAGTATTATTCTCTTAAATAATTTCTCATTATCACAACGTTTCTGCTGATGTAAATCCCGTTTTTTTCAATCGAAATTGGTAATCTATGTGCCGAAACCGGCACGCTGTATGAACTCTTGAACTGAAACCTTTATTTGACTATACGAGTAATTCATGTAGTTCTCATAATCATAAATCTGCATGCGATTGTAACTTGAAACAAAATGTTATTAGTACTTTATCCGTTACGCCACGTTTTATTGAGCTTAGATTGTGTTTCAAACTGTTATCGGATATTCCTACTAATATCATCATAAAATCATGCGAATATTTAAAAAAAAATCTTTAATAGAATATCACTGAATTAAACATACATTAAACAGCTAGTTCCAATTCGAAGCATAAAATATTGTTTTACAATCTTTATTACAAAACGATGGTATTAAATATGACGTCATTAATGCAAAAGTAAGTACATACGATGTCAAACATTACAATAGAGTGAAAGGATGGCTTAGCATTTTGAATCTGAATTTATTTTTGAATTCTCCAGTACACACACACACACACACACACACAAACACATATATATATATATATATATATATATATATATATATATATATATATATATATATATATATATATATCAATATATACATATATATATATATCTGTAGAAATATATTTTTTCTTATTATATATCAATCTTTATATGAAAAGCTCAATATGATTTGAGAGCAATATATATATATATACATATATATATATATATAACTATATATATATATATATATATATATATATATTAAATATTAAATTCAATACGGCGTACGGAAAAATATGGAAAAATATAAAAGTAACTGCATCTTCTCTTCCAATTTTCGGATTTTCACCATGTCAAATCACATTTTAATTCCTTTTGACGGATTGATTGTTGCTATTTCTTCTGATGAGTTAAAGGGCATAATAAATTCACTGATTGATATAATAATTAAGTGATTGATTTTGCGCTACGAAACTGATACTGTCGATAATTGTATAAATCAACTGATTCAAAGGAATCAACTATATGATTGTCGACACCATGAATTTTGGAATATAAACTTTTTGTCATTTATTCGTTCTCTCTGTCTCTCTATCTCTCTCTATCTATCTCTATCCATCTATCTCTCTCTCTCTCTCTCTATATATATATATATATATATAACATAATTATAATTATTTAAAATTTATAAATAGAAATTACAATTAAACATTTTAAGGTTTTTAAATCATATAATAAAGGAAATTAGATATTGGTGCAGAATTAAAAGGGATTTTAAACTTCAGTTCCAAATTGTACAATGTAACAATATTATGTAGACATGGTTCCCTGGTTTCTCCTTTAGTTAGATGAGACATCTGGCAAATATTTGATTATATAAATACGGTGAAAATGTTTACAAAAAATAGATGTAGACATAATTCTCGGGTTGAGAAAAAATGGGAAACATAATATTGTTTTGATCGTTCTTAGATTTAAAACATTTTATTTTGTCCATTTTATTTTGTTAATATAATTTTGTACGCATACTTTCTAGTTACACATTTCTCCTAATCTATTTACAGAATGAAAAATACAAAATAGCAGACGTGATCATTCAAAATAGCAGCTATTGTTTCTTAATACAATATAGAAGTATTTTCTTAAATTATTTAATAATAATATATAAAGAGATTTATGTAAAACCAAAGGTTTTTGGGCTTAATATGTTATATGCAATAATATATATTATAAATTTAATCACATTAAAAGGTGTTGATAATGCAATATGTAATAATATATAATATGATTGCATGTAATAGCAATAAAATTGTTGTGGTTTAATTTGTAATATGCAATAATATATATTATAATTGCATTTAATCACATTAAAAGGTGTTGAGTGTAATTACATGGCATAGCATAATAATGTAATATTATAACGTGTATTTATTTATTTATTCGAATCTCCTAGCTACATTCTCAGCAAGTACGGACACCGATAGCTTTTGTCATAGTTGATGGCAGTGTTCCTATCCCGTCGCGGTTACAACCTGATGAAGGACAGAGCAATAGTTGGCCGAAACTTCGTGAAACAACAATTTACAAAGAGGAGGATAATAGTAAATAAATAATACTTATATAAAATTCGAATTACATAATATATATATATATATATATATATAGCATTATAATGTGTTGATAATGTAATATGTAATAATTTATAATGTCGTTGTACGTGATATGTAGTATGATGTAATGTAATTATATGTAATATAATATAATTTAATTATATATAATATCATTAAAAACTGGTGTAATTTGAGTAGTAATGATTTATGTAATTGTATGTGGTATAATATAATGTTTTGATCATGTAATATGTAATGACGTATAATATGAGTAATGTAATATGTAATATGATATAATGTTATTATATGTAATATGATATAATGTCATTATATATAATATCATTAAAACTGGCGTAATTTAAGTCGTAATGATTTATGTAACTGTGTGTAAAAGCATTAACAGGTAGTGTAATGAAATATGTAAAATATAATAATATAAAATTCTATTGTATGTAATATCATAAAAAGTTGTACAAAAATTAAGAAGTAAACAAAATCTTACCATTTTATAAAATACTTTAATGTTTAAAATATAAGTTTATATCACATTGGATTGCTCGGTTTTAAGGTAACACAGCGATTGCTGTAGAATTCCATCTGAGTTGTGATACATTGACCAATTCCATGCCACTTCCTTTCATGAACGTGCTTTTAAGTCAACCTGCGATCGAATTTGTGAAATCAAACCGGAAATTAAATTGGCGTTTTGTGATTTCTGACTAAACCTTGCAGGGCTTGATTTGTGGTAGGAAATAAAAAAAAACTTGTGTTCCGAACCATCACGTCTTCCATTATCTATTTTACCCACCGGGAATAAAAGAGGGAACGTCCATAAAAAAAATTAGATTGGCTGATTGTCGCTGTAAATAGATAAGGGGAAATGCAATGCCTGACAGAATAACAACATAAGAGTATTTAAATTTTAGACACACAAATTCTAAACGACATTGATTATGGCTGTATAAGACAATGTGTAAATCGAAATTGGCAGCAAGCTATTACCAAACACTATTTTTTGCGTGAATAAATAGCGAGAATTTATTGCTGGATCATCCATAAATATTCAAATGTAAAGCAAAATATTCCCCATAGAAATAGTTATAGATTTTGTGTACGAATTCTTAGCATAGCAATATCATAGAATTGTGCAAAACGACATTTTTACTTTTCACGAAAATAGGAATAATATCCGTCTATTAAATTTGGCGTATTAAATAATGACAGTTCTGTATCAAACAAAAATCTGCCAAACAATTCTTGACGTATGATTACTATTTCCTGTTAATTTTGATGTTATGTTACAAGTAATTTAAGAGTGTATCGATTAATTATATTCTCATCGACACACACATATATACATCTAGTGTATCAATTATATTAATATTCTAATCTGCTAGGTTCTACTTATGTTAATCAATGACTATCATAAAAAAGAAAGAGAAAGCAAAAATATTAGAGAGATAAATACTATGTACATAAAAATGGTGAAAAATCAAGTCAAAGTTAAAAATCCTGATAATGCTTATTAATATATTGGTAGGTGCATTGAAAATATAGTTAATTAGAACACTTTAAACATATTTATTTTCAACATAGTTCACTCCGTAAATTACAGAATATTTAAACGTATGAACTGTAAGATTAAGCGTGAAATGATACATTTTTAACACTGCAAAAGACGACATGATTCCATTTCCAGTTAGTGAAACCCGTTTTTGTTATTATTGTTGCAGACCATCTATTAGTTGGTCAGTTGTGTTCAAATCTCACGAGCTATAGGAGCCTTTTCTCATCTCTGAAAGTGACACAATGTTCCATGAGCGAGATCTGAGATACGCAACTGTACAACTTATGTCATCTAAAAATCCAATTTATGACTATAGGACCATTACCAACATCCACAAAATGCATTTCTGGATGGCCATGGCGCCGGCCAATAAGTCTAAAGAGGCTTGGTTTCAATAGGAGTGCAACAATTGTGTACCTTTCTCTCACTGGACATCCTCCTCCCTCTCCGACTTGAACTCACTAGACTACTTTGTTTGGTCATACGTCAAAAACATCACCCCATGAGAACAAAGTCAACCTGATCGATGCCATCCACCCAGTATTTGGCAAGCTCCCGTTTGCGTTTGTAGAAAAGGCATGCTGCCAGTTCCGGACCCGTATCAAGGCTGTGATTGAGACTGAAGGCGGCTTCATTTAATGGGTGTAAGCTAATCCTGATAATCAAGTTATTTGAGTTGATTTTTTCAAAAGATATTTTTTTTATAAAACCGTAGTGTTCTTTTCTTTAAGCTGAGAAATCATTTATTGTATATGATTAAGTGATAAAGAATGGATTAAGGAAACTATGTGTATACCATAAGAAAAAATGATATTTCATTTGTAATGGATTGTCTTTATGCGAATACATATTTAATGAAAATGTTAAAGTAGATTTTTATAAATGATACTATGATTACGATGATCTGCTAGCAGATCAATCATTGTATTTCTGTAGGAAATTGTATTATATAGCCATAATCAATATCGTTTGGAATTTGTGTTTGTGTTTTTGTGTTTTTCCTTAACACATTGCATTACGGCTAAAGGAAATATAATCATCAAGAAATCTTTGATTTGCTGACGAAGAAAAAATGTTTGATGTGTGTGTAAATGTTTTTATTTTATTATATTTCATCCAAGTTATGATATGAGTGTCTGAACTAAAATCATTCGTAAACCCAAAAACATCCCTAGTTTGGCAGATGGTAATAAAAATACTCTGGATCGAGAGAATACTTTATTCAGCTATTATGTTATGGGAATAACGCTTTCATTTATTGCCGTATCATTGTGCAATGTTCATTACGTGTCTGCTAGTTCATATACTGAACGTGGTGTGAAACATTTAATGCATATAGCAATAATGGAGAGTAGATAATACAGTGGATGTGTTATCGGCAGCTCCAGTAACTCTAGCTTCTCCTTTTTCGTCCCTCATTCCTCATTCAAATGAGTGATTTTTCTGACAAAGCGTGAAGAAAAAGCTGCTTTAAAGGTCGGTAGTACTTGGTGAACAGTAGTCTGAGATGTCGGAAATGTTTCTGTCTCTGTGTCTATCCTTGTGGCCATGTAACTAGTAAGGGTGCTGGAGGTAAACGTTTTGTCTGGGCTGACGTTATCCGCCTGAAAGTCAGGGACCCGAAACTTGGATTAACCACTAAGGAGGCTATCCTATAAGCAGGCGAAAAGTACTGGGATTGCTGTATCGCCATTTGGTGAATGGATTATGGGCCATGCAGTAGTCTCTGGTAGGGCCTCTCGATACCACACTAGTGGGTAATTGTTACGGCTTTACCTTTATATGTGCAACAAAAAAATCTTGTCTTTTTCTCTCTTATTTTCCCTCTCTGTACTGCTCTAACCAAGTATGCCGACCTGTTCCACAAATCCCAAAACCTCAACATGAAATATCTCCAGAAAAAAAAAAAACTCGAATAAACCTAGAACCCAATTTTCCAACGTAGACCCCTACTACCAGGTCTCCTTCTCCAACATAAGGGGTCTATGTTCAAAGCTTCCAGAGGTTGAACCCCAATTACAGGAGACGAAACGGACATATTGTTTCTAAGTGAAACTGGAATAGGGCCGACCACTTCCCTAGATGAGTTCATAATTAACGGATACTCTAACAGCTAAATCTGACCCCAAGATAGCCATGAGCATGGAATGTGTGCCTACATTAAGGATGGCTTCCCATGTGGCAGGGATATCTCTAGAGAAGATCCTAATTTACCCTATATGTGCTTCCGGATTGCACTTGCTAACACCACTGCATTTATATTTGCCCTCTATCGGCCCCACAACAGCGGAGTTACTATCTTTAAGAGTATATCTGAGAAAATAGACCACATCCTATCTGCAAATCTCTCGGCTAACATCCACATCTGTGGTGACTTCAACGTCCATAACGTGGAATGGCTGACCCATTCAAATACGACAGACGATGAGGGGAGGTTTTGTCATGATTTTGCCATTGCTTATGACCTCACTAAGATTGTTCGCGAACCCACCCGTGTGTCCGATACACCCGGTCAATATGCAAGCCTCCTAGACCTTTTTCTCTCAACTTCCCCTGAGCTATGTTCATGTTCCGTTCATTCTCCTCTAGGATCCTCCTTACACTCCATCGTATCAGTTAAGATAAAGATGAAATGTAATGTCCCCAGACGTACCCCCCACCTTATTGTATAGCGATACTCTATAGCTGACTGGGATAGCTTCCTTTCATTCATATCTGAATTCCATGTTTAAAAAGGATGTGTCCTCTATAGCATCAGACCTGATCGAATGGTTAATTGTAGGCATAGACCAATTACTACCATCTAAAAAATTCCAACAAAAACCTAACAGCCAGCCATGGTTCTCCCCAGAATGTGCTGCTGCTATCGCGCACAGAAATCACTTTTTCCATAACTACCAACGTAATTGATGCACTGAGACTAAAGCTGCTTTCAGGAACGCCGGCAACCACTGTAAAAGAGTAATAAAAATGCAAGAGAGCTATATGTCCAGTCTGTTAAATCCAAGGTAGCTGATCAGCAGCTTGGTTTTCACCAGTTTTGGCAAATAACAAATAGGATCCTGAACAGAAGTTTGCGTTCTATCCCAACCATTATCAATGGACCAGAGGTCATCACATCAGTATCAGACAGGGACATACTATTTGCAAAGTACTTTGCAGCTTATTCTACCCCATGCGACGAAGGCTATCAACTCCCCATAATTCCTCTTATAACACAGAACACGCTTGGTAACATACAAATATCTGTGCATGAGGTCGCCACAACTTGATTCCAGTAAAGCAACCAAATTATAGTGTTAAAAAACGGATTCCCAATAATAGTGTTAAAAAGATTCAACCAGAACTTGCTCCCATACTTACGAAACTGTTAAAGCGTTGCCTTGAGAAGTGCTTTCCGACTCCCTGGAAAACCTCATCAGTTGTCCCTTTAATTATTTAAGAATTCAGGTGGTAAGTCATCTCCCTCTCAGTACAGACCAATAAGTCTCCTGTGTGTTATTAGTGAGTTGCTGGAATCCATATTAAATAGAGAAATATTCAATCACTTCAGCAGAAACAACCTTCTAAGTGACACACAATATGGTTTCCGTTCTGCAAGATCTACCGCAAATGTTCTAACGGTTATATCTTACAGGATTAGTGAATCCCTTGACAAAGGCTTCCTTTTTATAGAATTGCTCTTGACATATCAAAGGCCTTCGACAAGGTATGGCATAAGGGTCTACTTCACAAGATTTCCAGCTACGATATAGCTGGAAATGTTTTCTCAATCATTAAATCATTTCTCTCCGATAGGCTCATAAGAGTAGTAGTCGATGGAAAAAAATAAGAGGACTGCAGTATTAATTCTGGAGTCCCTCAGGGGTCAATCCTGGGTCCAACTCTCTTCCTGGTCTACATAAATGACCCCCCTAAACACACACTTAAATCATTTGTTGACATCTATACTGATGACACGACCATCTAAGGCAACACATCAAAGGCTGTAAATGACAAAGTTCTCTCTGATTCTCTCTCTCCTCTGATCTCGAGCGCGTGGTTCAGTGTGGGGAGACGTGGCTGGTTACCTTTAACGCATCTAAAACCAAACTCCTATCGTTACATCATGTACGCTCTGATCCCCATCTGGTATAAATTGAAATGGATGGCTCTCGTCTAGGAGAACCCCCGTGTTTTGACAAGCTTCTGGGTTTGACCTTTACTCCTGATCTGAAATGGAACACGTACATCAAGTCTGTTGCCAAGGTCGCTGGAAAGGTGGTGGGATCCTTCTACCGCTCCAGAAGATATCTCACTACTGATGCAATTCTCTATCTATATAAAAGCCAAGTACGTCCAAGGATGGAATACTGCTGCTATATCCGTGCAGGAACTGCTAAAAACAGCCTCCCCTTCCTTGACAAAGTACAAAATAGACTTTGTGAAGAGACGTTGCGAGCCTACTCTTATTTTTTCGTTATTTCCATGGCAGGCGCTCGTCTGAACTCCAATCTCTGGTCCCCCTCGCCAATCTTTCACGAAAAACACCCGTCTAGCTGAATCCACTGTGAAAACTTTCCCCCACTCTATATCTGTGCCTAAATCAAAACGTGGATTCCATGAACAAAGCTTCTTTCTTAGAACTGCACGCCTGTGGAACTCTGTTCCGTCTATCTGCTTCCCACCTGACTACAACTTGGATGTCTTCAAGTCCAACGTTAACAAATTCCTAAAGAACCGCCCCTTGTAGTAAATACTTTATCAAATCTCCACAGTAACGTACTGTGCTTGCAATAACCCTTATCCCTGAGTGACTTCCGGGCCTTGATAAGTGGTGACCACCGTGTAAAACAAAAAAACTGGGGTCTATCAAATCATAGAAAAAAAACGCTTTGTGTTTTATTATTACTAGCAATTATGAGAGGCATGATATGGTAGAGCCATAGTCTATGGAATAAGGCTTTCGCTGCTTTCCATGGAAGTTGCACGCTTGTATTGAGTAAAAGGAGCTACAACTGAATAAAATTTAGATATAGAAAAACTCATGCAAATAATATTTGATGTCTAGAACGAGTTTTTTTAATGTGCCGTTTAAATATAGTTTGATTAACCTGTGTAAGTTCACATTTAGCCTATAACTTAGCTGGCGTATAAAGGATTATGTTATGCGCCAGCTTTATTTTTTCTTTGATCATATCTAATATTTTAAGGAATACTAGAATTTCTAAACGACGAGTTTCATGCCAAAGTAAAATTTGTAGAGGTTTGGGCTACTATTAAGTAAACGAGGCACAGGAAGAACGCCAAATCTTTTAAACTGTGTAATACCCCACGAACAGTCAAATTAAAATTTACATAAGTCAGAAAATTCTAGTAAAAAATCTTCAATTCGTCATAACATAAAAAGTTTCATGATTTTAATGAATCGGATAAAATTTCGAATTGTATAAATCAATTTTTTTTTTAATTTTTGCACTAATAGTGTAATGAGAAAAGTGTAGTTATACAATTTCCAAGCAGCTATAAATAAAATAATATCTTGTCCTCGAGCAATCGCAATGGGTGAAACTTGTTTAATATGCAGAATTTTTCGGCATTGACTAACAAATAGTTATTTGTTTTTACAAATTATCTTTGAATTGAAATTTTAACCAAACTAAAATCTGTCGCAGTAGTAGTTTTAAGATTTGCCCGTATTTACTTGTTGGAAAGTATAAACTCTATTTTAATCTCTCCCTACGTAAGAGTTTATATGACTTGGTTTTCTGTGTTGTAAACCTTTTGAGTGCTTCCGTCACGCTTCGTATTCTTAAATATTCACTTAACTAAGAATGACGACGCTAAATTATGATGACTACACCTGACAATGACATTGTAGCCGCGTGCGATGTTTTAAAAAATTGAACTGTATCAATCAGTTAAAAATTAAGGAATTGTAATAGATATATATTTTCTATTGTCAATTTTATTAAAGAATTGCATTTCTAATATCATTGTTGCTACCCGATATGAATCGACATGTTTGAAAGCGGTTAACTTATCTTGAATATGAAATGCAAATGCGATTAAGCGAAACAGGAACAGCATGGCGTATATCATAAATCATATAAATTGAATGATGAAGTCGATTACGTGAGAGAAATACATAATTACACAGGTTATTGCAAATAGAATGGAAATATTGACATAAAGTTATATACAACACTTGTATACTTTATTTGAAACTCGCATCTGATTATAATATTTGTTATATATATATATATATATATATATTTGTATATTTAGGCAGCAGTTTTTCATTGAAGCAAATATTATTAAATGCAATGGTGGCACTTTGCTTTATGATCCTTTTTTTAACTTTTCGATTTTCCGTATAAACCTTTTATATCAAAATATATTAATACAAGTTCCATAGTTGTTGCTGTCACGAGCGCCTTCGATTCGTGCACGAATCATCTTCATCCGTTGAAGTAAAAGTACATTCTAAAATGCCTGGCGTAGTTCGTAGTGGACGGACTTTGTTAACAGTGTCCAAGAACTTGCTGATTTTAATACTTGAAGCTTTAACCGACTTTTTTATCGACTATTTTACCTTATCATCGCCTAATTGCATTTGCTGTATCTTTTCGTTTTCACTTTTAATTCTTATTTTCGCTCGTTCGAACGTTTACTTCAACAGCTGAAGATGACTCGCGGGCGAATCGAAATCGCTCGTGACAGCAACAACTATGAAACTTTTATTAATATTTTTGATTTTGATATAAAAAGGATTATACGGAAAATAAAAAAAAAATTAATAAAAGAATCATAAAGCAAAGTGTCTCCGCTGCATTTTATAATATTTACTTGAATATATATATATATATATATATATATATATATATATATATATATATATATATATATAATATAATATAAAGCTGAAGGTCTGTGTGTCTGGTCACGAATAGGCTCCTATATGGCTAACTATTATAGAAAACTGTTTACATATAATGAAAGAAGATGTATAGAGACACAAGAATGGGTATGTTTGATCTGGCATAATGATGATTCATTTAAATTGTGAGGTATGCATACGCGCCTGACCCACAAAGTATGGAAATAAAAAAATTAAAAATTGAAAAGAAAACGTTTACAAGTGTTTTTGATATAGATGTACATAAGAATACTTTGATAAGTATGTTTTAACTTAAATAGGGATGGTATAATAAAATTGTGGGGTCTGCGTTCGCGCCTGGCCTCCATAGAATGGAAATAGGCACAAACTTTAATATAGACATTTCATATCTATATGCGTAAGTATACTTTGATAATTATGTCTCAGTTTGAAGAAATATGGTATAATAAAATTGTGGGGTGTTCGTTCGCACCCGACCTCCCTAGAATGTAAATATGTCACAAAGTATAACAAGGTTTTTTAATATAGATCCACAGAATATTGTGATAAGTGTTTCAGTGTGTTATAATAGATTATGGGGTTTATCTGTTTTATTTTTACTTTCATAATATTTTGCTTTGGTTTTGATACTCCAAAATTCGAAGCTATCTCTTTACAACCCTTCCTTTTCATAACCTATCATACTTTCATAAATCAGAGTCTATTTTCTGTAGGATGTTTTTGAACCCAGTCAACGACGGTTACTTTTGCTAGTATATATATATATATATATATATATATATATATATTGCTAGTATATATATATATATTGCTAGTATATATATATATATATATATATATTGCTAGTATATATATATATTGCTAGTATATATATATATATATATATATATATATATATATATTCAAGCATAGAATCTATAGAATTAATTTTCTCTGCTTCGAAACTTTTGATGTGTATCTATGATTTATATCAATACAGAAACTACTTACTCATACACCTATCCTATTAAAGGCATTAGTGCTTGTTCAAATTATATACATACATTTGGAGTTACATATTTGTACAAAACATTTGAACTAATTCAACGAATCTTGCTGTGATAAGAGAAACCAAAATAATGAAGTATTCTATATTAATAGATCTATCAAGTGCTGTGGGAGATTTGTTCTACTTACATTTCTATTTCGCACGTTCAGAATCCCTATTTTCCTTAAATATGTTCGTGCTTGAAAATGTTCAAATTGTTAGCCAAATAATTCAATTAAGAAATGCATGTCATTGTAAAACTAACCGCTTAGCAATGTCTTACTAAATCTTCAAAAATAAAAATCTAATATATGAAGAAAATATTTCGTTTTTTCATGCTCTACCTAAATGGTGTATTTATATATTTTAATATTAACAATAAAATATCTTGACATTATTTTACTAAATCTCGTTCCAACAGTAAAGCCACCGATTTGTAACTCAAATAGTTGAAGAACTACAGATATAGGGATAATACCATTAACACATTTCGTGCTCTAAAATTTATTTTTCTTCATATTCATCATCATACACAATTTGCTTTTGCCAGAAATTAAATGACGCATTTCCGTTCGGATGTAGGGCCATGATATATTGTTTTCTTAACGTCTCACATGTTCAATACCTGCAACAGAGATTTGAAACTTCAATTCATTAAAGCATATGTTCAGTCATCATAAATTTAAATTGCAATTCCCTGTGCCAGAATAAAATATAAGAAGACATTGCTTTTAGAACGCACCTCTAGTATGAAGATGGTTTTACATTGTAAATGAAATTCTCCGCCTACTTACAGTGGAAAGTAAATCTATTAATGTTCTTCATAATATATGCATAATTTACGCACATCCGCGGTTCTTTTGTCTTATTAAGGAAACAGTAAATCAAATATGACATAGTCTACAGAATAAATGTCCAAGTTTTCTCTGATTCTCTCTCCTCTGATCTTGAGCGCGTGGTACAATGGGGGAAGATGTGGCTGATTTACTTTTAATGCATCTAAAACTAAGCCTCTATCTACATAATTAACGCTCTGATCACCATCTTGCATCAATTGAAATGGGTAGCTCACGTCTTGGAGAAGCTTCATGTTTTAACAAGTTCCTGGGTTTGATCGTAACTCCTCATCTGAAATGGAACACGTACATCAAATCTGTTGCCAAGGTTGCTGGAAAAATGATGTGATCCTTCTACCGCTCCAGTAGATATCTCACCGCTGATGCAATTCACTACCTACATAAAAGCAAAGTACGTCCAAGGATTTAATACTGTTGTCATATCTGCGCAGGAGCTACGAGACGTAGCTTATCCTGCTTTTACATACTACAAAATACACTTCGTAGCTTAGTTAGGGATGCCCTTTTCTTTTCCCTGTAACCTCTTTCCCACAGAAGGGACCTTGCGAGCCTGTCTTAGATTTATCGTTATTTACACCGCAAGTTCTCGTCCGAGCTCCAATTCCTCGCCAATCGTTCAGGAAAAACACCCGTTTAGCTGAAACCACTGTCAATAATATTCCCCACTCTTTAACTGTGCCTAAATCGAAACGTAGATTAAATGAACACAAGTATTTCTTGGAACTGCACGCCATGTAGAACTCTCTTCTGTTTGACTGTTTTCCAGCTTACTTCAACTGAGTTGTCTTCAATTCAAACATAAACAGATTCTTGATGAATCGGCCTTTAAATAATCCAACAAAATGTCTATTACTGACGATTACTACGATATTATCCCATTTATTACTGTACACTCAATAACCCTTATCCTCGGGTGGACATCGGGCCTTGATAAATGGTGACTCCTATGTAAAATAACCCACTCGACAGTAAGTTTTTACAAGCGTATTATTGGGACAAATATTAAAACTCGACAAAATTAAATTATTTAAAATGAAGCTCAACTATAACAACGATACACAACCCATTTGTTGCCAGCGTTTTTGTTTCTCAACTGATGAAACACGAATCTGATGCAGTGAACTCAAAAAGTCATATTGGTTTTACTATAACAGATCATTTTGGGGGCGATTGAGACCTGCAGTCTTTGGTTTCACATTTGTTAACATGTACACATGGGTTGATCATTTTAGAGGTTTGTGGGGAGTAAAATGTTATGTGTTATTAGAAACGGTTATTTCAATGGCATACTATATTAAGGTCCGATGGTTCTGGGTTAGTATGTAAAAAAAGAACAGAACTCTCAAGACCTCGAATCATTCGCATAAATGGTGCACAGCATTACATGAAGGACTGGTCTGTACGGAAGGAATTGATGCCTTTTATATAAAGAGACTTCATGAAGGATCAAGCCTATCTTAAGAAAGCAGTTCACTAAGGCCCTAGACAATAGATTGTAACTGCTTAGCTTACTTGTTCCAGGCTTTTCAAAGATTTACAATTTAGAAGTTGAAACATAGCATCGTTGACGATCCTCGAATCTAACAGTTCATCGAGATCCAGTATTCGAAAACTCAATTAACAAAGTGGAACCGGAAGCCTGTAAGGCATTTAATCTGGTAGTGAGAAATTTTCATGGAAACTATAAAAGCAGAAAAAAAGCTGAACTTGTCAACAATATGCCGACTACTTTTAGAAACCTGGGATGCAGCATGAGTGTCAAGATGCACTCCCTACTTTCGCATATGGGCTGATTTCCTCAAAATGAGACACGAGCAAGGGGAAAGATTCCACCAGGACTTTATTTAAGTAGTAACTAGGTATCAAGGCAGTAGAGACGTAATCATAATAGCGTATTACTGTTTGAATATGTAGAGAAACCTTCCTGCCATAAAGAATTCCAGGAGTCCGAAGAAACGGAAGTCAAGCCCTGAAGTTTTAGCTATGGTGAATCTACATGCATTACTTATCTTTATCAACGACCGCGATTCAGTTTGCAGATATCGGTGTTTCTATCAGGTAAGCAATGTATGTTTTCTCCATATCATTTTTCTGTTAAAAACATATTTAGGATGATAGTGTTGACAAATATCAGTGTATAATGCCACGAATATATAACAGAGTTTGTCACAAAATCTCTTTTTTTAATGAACGTAGCAACAGAACTTCCCCTGATAGAGAGTAACAGATGCAGTTTATGGATTCGGCATGACAAAACTAACATAAATCAGTTGTATAAATCCAGACAATAGTTAAAGATTAAATAATCTTGCTCAGTGTAATTTGAAACTTCGGAATTGAAAAGGGACATATATTTAATTTGGAAGATCGTAATATTGTGTTCAACACACGAATAGTTCTTTGAAAGTAACTCTGTTTAATAAACTACCGTTCAGCTCCAGATATAATATAAAAGAATAAGACAAGAGTGTTCTGCTTAACAACAGCACTTCATCGTAAGACACTATTGCTCTTATTCATTAGATTATTTATCTAGGAAATATTTTCTGAATGATTATTCAGCTATTTTGGCAGCGACTTTCAAAGTAAGTTTTCTATTTCAAGCCTAGTGGCATAGTTACTTTTTGTATCGGATCAAAGTAAAAGGCTCCCAAGCGAACACCATTGTTCGAAGTTGAGCAAGGTAAGAATCAAACTATTAGTGTTTGAACGTAACAAGTTTGGTTTTAGATGCATTAAATTTTACAAGAGTCTTTGTTCCCCACTGCACAACGTGTTGTATCTGTCTGTTACAATCACACCAACACGACAAAATATTTACATAATGTAGGGCGGGGTATTCTAACAATGATTATATTTTATTAAGTACGATCACATGTTTGTTCACCGTGAGATGTAGTAATTACAAAAAAAAACTCTACATAAAGCAACAAATGTATAATCATGTTCAATAAATAAATAAATAAATAAACTAACTCTGTTTTGCAGATTACTGATTACAACTGCAATTTTCACTGTCCGTTTTCTCTACCTTTGCTGTCAACAAGCCTAATGTTTCTCATTCGTATTTTTCACAGCCGTCACTGATCTTAGATGCAACTTAATGCCATATGTATATTAATGATCTGTCTTTCTTCTATTGATTCCATCGCCCGGCAAGATAGACGGAGGTGACGTCGCTTGCGTAAATCTGGTTTTATATTCGTCAAAATCTTATAGATTTGATCGTTTACAACTAGGCACGGCCAAAAAAATGGAAGAAAAACTGTTGTTTTAAAAACAATTAAAATTCTATTACTTCTTGAGCAACATTTTCCGGAAGCCTGAATTTTATCATATGAAATGTTGAATAATATAAAACGTTTTCTATTATTTAAATAGAATTTTCAATTTAACATTTTACCAGAAAACACAATTCGCCACCATTTTTAAATAGTATCTGAATCTATTAATTTTTATTGTCCAAATAAAATTTAGGATGATTTACTATAGAAATATCCTACCATATTCTAACATAAGAACTTGCATTTCAAATAATGCTATCTTTTATTTCAATCCATAGCTTTCGCGTCGTGCAATAAAAGAAATAAAACAAAACTGCGATAAATTCTATTGGACTAAATGAAGTACTGTAAATTCCTATGTAATTTAACGTTTGTTTTGACGATTTTATGAAGAATCGATTTATAAGGGTTTAATTCTTTTTCATAAGCAATATTTACACCTACACACAAGCACATATATATGTGTATGTTTGTGTGTGTGTTCCTACACACATCCTGAGGTTAAGCAACGGTGAGGCTGGCCATTAACAGATAGGTGATCATTTTGGGCCTACTAGGTGTACATGTTTGAGACAACTCCTGCATCGAGTATCACGCTTGGTCCTCTGGGGCATGCCTTATCATCAGGACCAAGTTGGTCCTCTGGGGCATGCCTTATCATCAGGACCAAGTTTTTTTTTTTCTGTACGAGGGGGTGTAGTAGATATAAAATCCCGACATTTTCAACTAAGTCCAGCTCAAGTCACAGCAAAAGCAAAATGGGAGAAACAAATGTTTGTAAATACGAACAACTGCTTGTAGACCTTATGGTCTACTATAGGCACGGTAATATAACGTCACAACATATTGACGAAACAAATTATCGTATTTTTAGCTGAATACGCTATTATTTTTTATCGATTTTCTATTTTTTGGGTGTTAATTCCTTAACGCTTGCCCTATTCAATGTTATATAAGCAATATTGAGCCCACTAAAAGAAGATTATTAATGTATTATTCAAAGATTTAAACGTAGCATAATAAAAATAATGAATATATATATATATATATATATATATATATATATATATATATATATATATATACTAGCAGGGGTGCCCGGCGTTGCTCGGGTGTTTGGAGGTGTATGCTGTGCAAAAAAGCAAAAAAGCAAAAAAACAAAAAAAATGGTTAATTTTTTAAAACTTTGACTCCTATTATGATCCCTTAAAATTTATTGTTTCGGGCTCAAATCACTTTATTAAGTTAGATCCAGGTTCAAGGAACCTATATCTAAAATTCCAAGTGTCTAAACCCAAAATTGTCGGAGGAGTTAAAGGTAAAAATCGTTGCAATTTGACCCCTTAACAGCAAAATTTCTGGCTGACACCCGTCACATCGATTTTCCCAAATTACAGTACCCGGTATTTAAAATTTCGAGTCTATAGACTAAAAATTGACAGAGTTATTGCGTAGGGAAATGTACACAGACAGACAGACACACAGACACACAGATAGACAGACAGACAGACAGACAGACACGTTCACTTTTATAGATATATAGATATATATTTAAACGTACCATACTAAAAATAATGAATATATATAAACAATAAACTGGACCTTCTAAAGCACCCACTACCTGACTTTCCTGTGCGGACAGACACCACGAAAGACGAGCTGAAAATCACCCCATGCTCAGGTGATGCTATCGTAAGAAACCTTGACAATTCAAAAGTATGTGGACACGATCTCACCCCAGCTGTGCTATTAAAAAAAGTGTTCCGTCGAAGTAGCTCTAGTTCTCTCCAAACTCTAAAACAAATGCCTTAAAGAATCTTACTTTCCGGGCTGTTGTAAAACTTCCTCTGTTGTACCAGTATTCAAGAATTCTGGCGAAAGAACAGACCCAGTAAATTATCGTCCCATTAGCCTCCTCCCACTTTTAGCCAAAATATTTGAGACCTTAATTAACAATGCTCTAGTCCATCACCTTAGAGATGCTAAACTTCTGACTGACAAATAATATGGATTTAGACAAGCCCGTTCAACAGCAGACATTCTAACTGTAATCTCTGAACTTATATACCATTCACTTGACAAAGTGGGTGGGGGCAGAGCGGTCGCTCTAGATACATCTAAGGTTTCTGACAGGGTATGGCATGAAGGTCTCCTAAGGAAAATTAGACCATACGGTATCACTCGTAGAATACTTAACATAATTAAATCCTTCTTAGATAAGAGAAAAATCCAGGTTCCCTTGACGGTCGTACATCTCAACAATATGATACAAATGCGGGAGTACCCCAAGGGTCTATCCTTGGACCTCTAATGTTCCTAATATTCATAAATTACATCCCCGACAAAACCGGCTCTGAGATGGGTATATATGCTGATGACACCACACTCTATAACAGGCACGACAGGAAAAAATAGACACATATCTAAAGAAATGGCAGAAACACTAGAGGATGACCTCCAATCTGTAGTGGAATGGGGATAATAATGGATGGTCACGTTCAATGCCGCCAAGACTTAACTACTTTCCTTCAATAATTACAAGACACTTTCTCTACTAGAAATAGCAATGGTCAACGAGTCTTGCGTAAAATTAAGGATGAAAATTCCTTGGCCTAACGTTCACAGGAAACATGAGTTGAAACAATTACATTGAAAGCATTGCCAGGGCATCTATGAAGAAAGTAAGCGCTCTCTATCGTGCTAAAATGTAACACCCGAAAGTATCCTGTACCTCTCTAAGGCCACCATTCGCCCATGTATGGAGTATTGTTGTCACATTCGGGCTGGTGCATCTGCTACTAGTCTCTCGCTCCTAGACAAGTTTTAAAAGAGATTCACCAATTTGATAGGTCCTGAATTGGCATCTAAGCTTCAGCCTCTGCCCCATCAACGAAATGTTGCATCCCTCTGCCTGTTCTACAAGTATTGTAATGGTGAATTCTCTGAGAAATTGCAAGCACTTGTGACTCCGCCACGTAAACACCGTCGACAAACTCAGCAGGCAGCTAAATCCCACCCCCACACAGTAGAGATCCCTACATGTAAAAGATATTTCTACGCCAGTAGTTTCTTCCCCAGAACAACTAGACTCTGGAATTCCAGGTCTCTGCTTCCCCAACTGTACTGACGTGCAGAAGTTCAAGTGTAACGTAAACCGACATCTTGCTGACCAAATCCCTACATAGTACCCCAGTAGTTGTTGCCCGTGATAGTAGCCCCTACACCAAAGTGGCAAGGTGACTTGTTTGCGGTGAAAATGTCATAATATATATATATATATATATATATACATACATACGTATATATCTGCTAATCTGAAAGACAATAACAGTTAGTAACACATTCAATGAATGTCACACCTCCAAACACCAAAGGTAAAACGTTAAACACATTGAAATTCTCAACCTTAAGTCTCATACGTGCACAATTGTGTTTTGTTTATTCACAATTCTTACTTTATATATATATATATATATATACATATATATATACATATATATACATACATATATACTTATATATATATATATATATATATATATATATATATATATATATATATATATATATATATATATACATAGGGGGTTAAACACATTCAAATTTTGAATTATAAAGCATCAATCACCTTACCAAATTCCATACCACTACCAAATATCCTAAAAAAAAAATAATAATTTTCAGACTTATGACCCTTGAAAATGTTAGTCTGAACAAAAAGCGCTTTGGGTATATTTTAACGATCGTTTTTAATCGACTTATTTATTTTATTGAATTGTACATATAACTTGCCCCATTATTTTTTTTTCTTTTCCTCACCCCGTTTTCCATTTTTTAGTTGATTGAATTTACGCGATGGTTCACTTCTTTATAATTATTCTAAAATTTTGCCAATCGAATAAAGTTATATATATATATATATATATATATATATATATATATATATATATATATATATTGATTATTAAACTGGTAAACATTTCTTATTGATTGGAGAATTACTTAATTTTCGGTGGATTTTAAAAGAGAGACGGCAAAAATTAATTATTCCTCCTGTTTTGGTTGTGACTATTTATAACAAATAGTACTCCATGGCATTAAACATAATTAACGCAGAAATTGAATCCTAGTTTTATTTTTACCAGCTTTCTAACTCTTGCTTCCCTTATTATTACTATTTTCTGTGTAGAAATCTTTCTTACACTCATAGATAGATGGATACATGGATAGATACATAGATTGCTTATATGCAAGATCATTTTCATCCTTAATTCTACGCAATTATGCACAACGTCGAAACTATACATCAATAAAATTATCAGTAAAAGTAAAATAAAACCAACCATCTAATAATGAACTGAATCACAAGAATACAAAATTTATGAACGCTAGTTCCCAAAGAAATATGCAAATTAGTTATCTTCTTTAAATCGTCCGTATATCCATCATTTTTTTTAATAGAAAACCTTGCCTTTTTATATTAATATCAAAGTGAGAATAAAACTATATATATATATATATATATATATATATATATATATATATATGCATATGTGTGTGAGTATATATATATGCATATGTGTGTGTGAGTGTATATACTAGCAGCCCGTTCGGCGTCGCCGGTTCGTACAGTACGCGTAAACATGATATATCATTTAATGCAGATTGTATATGTATTCCCTATTGATAATTATATATTACGAGGAATAATTTGCCGGTGGACTAATTCCTAAAAAATAAAAAAATGATAATGTTAATGTTGTTCATCAAATTCCATTTGTGTTTCTTTGAAATATCACGTCAGCTGATATATGGACTTGGCGATGGATTCGCTGGAAAAGTCAATTCTGATTAATGTTTAATTTTAAAATATGCAAAGGAAGAAATGCTTTGCTGCGATTTAAAATAACCCCTCTTCCCTCTTCTTTTATGGTAAATTGAACCTATTAATAATAAAAAAATTAAAATAAAATGGTGGAGTACGCACTAGCTGCCACAGGGGCTGATTCGATTTTTACATGCTCTACCACTGAACTATATTCTCAGATGAAATGACTCTATTTTCCTAACAAGAAAAGATTTGTTGAGATATTATGTTTTCTCTAGGCCGGTGTAATGTAAAATATTTCTCTGTATTTTTTTAATTCTAAGAAAGAAAGGATATTTTAAGGATCCTTTTTTTTTTTTTTTTTTTTAAATAATTTGCTGATTTTTTTTTCCTTGGCCAGTCCAACGTAAACTATTCCCCTGTTAAAATCCGTTTTTATCTATAAACGAAAAATACCATGAATTGGATCCGATGTTTTCGATTTTCGATACTTTTCTCGTGACCTTCTGTAAAAAAACATACCTAAAGAACACGGCCAGATATATAAAATACATATGTATGCAATTTGCGAACGATAAGATTAACCGTTTCGGAATTTATGAGGAATGAACTCCCTCGCACACAAAAAGTGGCTTTTATATTGCAGTAGGGATAGATATATGAGAGTACGTGTTGTTATTATAATGCTATTTCGAATTTAATCGAGATTACCGCACTGAAGTTGTATTGCAAACTCGCGTGTGAAATACCGAAGCAAATGCTAGTTTAATTTTATTTTGAGCACGAATACAAAGTAAAATACGAAGGACATACAACTTCAATGTTTGTAACGGAAGTTAAAGGCATGATGAAAACGCCGACTGCTTGGATGAAGTAACTCGTCTTGAATAGAGACATCTGGTCTACTATCTATATAGACAGGTAAGATTGAGACTAGCATGGACAAAGTGAAAGCGCATTAAATGTTTAGTTGATATAGGAATTATATAAACCAGCATTTTCTTTTACTTTCATAGAATAGATGTGTTAATCCTTTGATTTTCCACATTTAATTTTATTTGTTCTGTGTGATTTACTAGATTTCTTTAATTCTGTTCTAAGTTTCTAAGGAAATAGCAATGACCAGTGACTCCCTGTCTGAGAGTACATCTTTAAACTGATTGGCCTAACGTTCACATGAAAGATTGAGTTGGAACAATTATATTGAAAACATTGACAGGGCCGCTGCGAAAAGGGTAGGCTCTCTCTTCCGTGCTATAAAACTACTGACACCTGAAAGTATCCTGTACCTCTATAAGACCATCATTCGCCCATGTATGGAGTATTGTTGTTATATTTGGGCTGGTGTATCTGCTGCTAGTCTCTCGCTCCTAGACAAAATTCAAAAGAGAGTCGCCAATCTGATAGGCCCTGAACTGGCATCTAAGCTTCAGCCTCTGCCCCATCGACGAAACGTTGCATCCCTCTGCTTGTTCTACAAGTATTTTAATGGTGAATGCTCTGACGAAATGCAGACACTTGCGCCCTCACGACGTACACACCCTCGACAAACCCTACATGCAGCTAAATCCCACCCCACACAGTAGAGATCCGTAGATGTAAAAGATCTTTCTACTCCGGTAGTTTCAGAACGGCTAGACTCTGGAATTCCATTCCAGGTCCCTGCTTCTTTAACTGTACTGACATGCAAAAGTTCAAGTGTAACGTGAACCGTCATCATGCTGCCCAATCCCAACATAGTGCCCCAGCAGTTGCTGCCCCTGATAGTAGGGGGCCTACACCAAAGTGGCAATGTGCCTTGTTTCGGGTGAAAATGTAAAAAAAAAAATATCGATGCAGTTCTATTTCTGACCTATTGACCCTGTTTGTCCAATGAGGTGTTTTTTTACCCTAATTTTGCTTGAATGCTCACAATTCCTAGTTAATAACCTGTCACTTTCCTCTTTCCCAGAACTCGCCTGACTAAGGGAGGGTATAACTCACGTGGTATGGCGCAATTGTACCTCCGTTTACATTGGAGATGAGTGTCGCTTTGTCAAGCTGGGGTGTCAAGTCACCCCAGCTGACTAACGTAGGTATGATTTTATGATTTACATATTTTTGCATTTTTCCAGTGGGAACGAAAATTTGTCGATATAAGTGAATGTGTTATTTTTGTATTTTCTTTATAATACATTTTTACGGGATTATTATTGTATTTACAATTTGTTACTCTTTCAGTTTTGTAAATATGTGCATAGCTAGTGTAATGTCTTACTTTTCCTTTGTTTTATGATTTATTTTATTGTATTATTTTACATTAATATCAACAAGATACACGTGATTCAACCTGTATAACAGGGACTGTAAATATATCTTTAGCCAGCTTGATAACTATATTTTATAAATAAATCCAATTATAAACATTGTTGTGTTCAGCTGTATAACCCCCCCCTGCAATTTACCATGTGTGAAACACCGAGGTGATTAACGCAGAATTAAAGAATATATATGTGTTTCCCCATCTAATGCCAATTTAGAATATGTTTCCCATACTGTATACATGAGACACTAACCGTTTGTATGCTCCAACATACCTGTTTCTTCCACATATAGTATGCGTGAGTATAAGTGATTTGATCGTATCTGTTCTTATTAATGACACCAACGCTTTAAATTAATTATGAATTAATTAATATGTATTTTTTTCAAATATCTTATGTCATTAACTGTTTGGAATATAATACAGCAGTTTAATTTTTTGCAGAGGAGTCACTACTTATCAAGACCCGAAAGCAACTCGAGCATAAGGACTAATGAGTAGTCAATCAGAAAATATCGTAGAAATAGTTAGTAGTAGAAATTTGGTAAATTGGATGACTTATCAAGAACTTGTTCACGTTGAACTTTAAGACGACCATATTATACCATATATACTCAGTTCAAAACCAGAAAAACGGAATAGAGTTCCACATGCATAAAATTCTAAGATTGAAGCTTTGCTTATGAAAACATTGACAGTTGTTTCAGCTATCCGAATGTTTTTCGTGAAAATCAGGCCATCAGTGACAATAGATTGGAGCTCAGACGACCACTTTTCATGAGAATAACGATAAAGCAGAGAGATTCTCGCAGTGATTCTGCTTCTAGCAACTTATCCTACCCTGATGTGGAAACAGTATTCCATCCTTGGGCGTACTTGCTCTTATACAGGTAACGCATTGCATTAGCAGTGATATATCTACTGAAGCGGTAGAACGATCCCACTATTTTTTCCAGAAGCCTTGACAACAGACTTTATGTTCAATCTCAGATTAGGAGTAAAGGGCAGACACAGAAACTAGTCAAAACATGGAACCTTCCCTTTACCAAAGCCATTCATGTCAATTGATGGCAGATGGAGATCAGTGTGTCGATGATGTAAAGATAGAACTTAACATTAAACTTAGCCAGCTACCTCCTTCCTAATTGAACCACGTGTTCAAATGCACTGTCTTCATGAGTAGAGGAGAGAGAATCAGAGAGCAAGTGATTGTTAACGACGTTTGAATCATAGCTACAGATGGTAGTGTCGTCAGCATAAATGTTTACGAATGATCTTAGGATGTTATTTGGAAGATCATTGATGTAGATCAAGAATTGAGTTAGGCCAAGGATAGCCCCCTGAGGGGATACTAACATAAATACTGTGAGCTTCTGATTTCTGCCCAACAACCACTACTCTTATGAATTTCCTTAAGAGAACGTGATCCCCATGGTCAGTACTTTTACTGGAATCAAGGTTTTTGATGAGCTTGGCAAAATCCCGCACAGATATTTGTACGCATAGTGTTTCAGACACAGGAGAAAATACATGGTGTTGGCAGCTCTGATCGCATAAGGTAAAATTAGCTGCAAAGTTCTTGGAAAAGAGTTTGGCTTTGTCCGATGCTTACAAGATTTCCTCAGGCCCATTGGTGATGGTTGGGATAGAGCACAATGTTTGTTATTTTTTTTATCTGGTGGGAAGCAAGCCGCTGCTCAGCTACTTTTGACTTGATGGAATGAACATACAACGCATTCGCGTTTTTTATTACACTTTAACAGTGATTACTGACAGTCCTGAAGGCCCCGTATATCTATTGCCTTGGGAGCAATGGAAATAGTGATTTCTGTGCGCAGTGGCAGCAGCATATTCTAGAGAAAACCCCCGCTGGTTGTCAGTTTTATTTATTTATTTTATTTGAAAGTATGAAATGGTCTACACCTATAAGCAACCATTCTGTGAGGTCTGATACTATGGATGACACGTTCTTTTTATACATGGAACCTAGAGGTTAATCTGATATTGATATACGAAAGCTATCCCAGTTGACCCTAGAGTATTGATATACTGTACAATGGAGAGGTATTTCCGAGGATTTATTATATTTTGTTTTTATTTTAACTAAAACAATCACGTGGTCGGAAGATTCCAGTGGCTACAGAAGGAATGTGTATATAGCTCTGGGGTAAGTAGTGAGAAAAAGGTCTAGGAGACTTACATATTGACTATCAGTGTCGGGAAAACTGTTATTTTCGTGGATAATCTTAGTTAAATAATAAGCAAACGGCAAATCGAGATATAAACTCCCCTTATCATCGGTCCTGTTTGAGTAGGCTAGCCATTCCACATTGTAAACATCGAAGTTGACGTCAATGTTTGTCGTACAATGAGCAGACAGAGTGCAATCACTTTTCTCAGATATGCTTTTACAAATATACACTCCGCTGTTATAGGTGCGATAGAGGGCAAATATAAACGTGGTGCTTTGAGCAAGTGTAACCCAGAAGCCCATATAGGGCAATTAAGGGTCTTCTGCGGAGATGTCTCACCCACATGGAAATACATCTCTGATAAAGGCACATATTCAATTCCCATGGCGATCTTGATGGTCACATGTGGACTTCAAATTCGAATTTGATTACGAAAAATAGTCCGTCCAAATCCAGTGTCGCTTTGCAAGAATAGGTGTGTTTGGTCCACTGTAATTGGATTTCAACCTCTGGAAATTGGAATGTACAGCCCTTATGTTGAACAAGGAGACATGGTAGTGAGGATCTAGGTTAGAATTTATAGTGCTGGGGTTTTCGTGTATTCTTTTTTAGGGCTTTTCATGATAAAGTTTTAGGATTTTGGGAATAGGTCGGCAGACTTGGTTAAAGCAGAAACGGAAGTGACGAAATATTTTTGTAGACCATAATAAAGTAAAGCTGTAACAATTACTTGCTAATATGGCATCATGAAGCCCCACCAGAATCTACTGCATGGTCCAGAACTTTGAACCTGCTGATAGGACGATCTCCTTAGTAGTTAATCAAAGTTTCGGGTCCCTGACTATCAAACGGATAACTTCATCCCAGACAAACATTTACCTTCTTACATTATTAGTTACATTGTTACTCGCATATGAACAAAAACTTAACATTTGTTACATCTCAGGCAACTGCTTACGCGAATATACTTCCGACCTAGAATTCAGCTCTTATCACCATTTGCCAGAAAAGAACATTCGAAACAAAGACTGAGAGACAAATTAAGAGAAGCGAGAGTTATAGGAGATGCCGACAACGCACTCACAATGCATTGTCTACTATCAATTAAAGAAAGGATAATAATATTAAGTATTCTACTTAATATAAATACGATTGACCTGTTTTGGGAAAAGTATGGCGACAGCTTCCCCTTTTCATTAATTGAAATAAAGGAAGAATTCAGTGTGTTTAATTAACGTGTGTAATTCTTGAGCAACTCGGCTAATTTTCTCGACTCATTTCCGATTTGATTAGAATAGAAATTGTTTTCCCCTTTTGCTAACATTCAACACATGGCGGTGCATTTTTTAATATGACTATTTGAAAATTATACTAAAATGGAATGACGTCGGCAGTTTTGTTTTTGTTTTTTGTTTTGCAAATGAATGTGAGCAGACGTTATTTACAATGGGAGAATGCATTTATTTTGAAGAAAAATTAGCAAGCTAATCACAAACCCCGTATTGACAACAGGAAATTCCAATAATTAATTTAACAGCAGTATTTAGGGGTTTACTGCGGTCAAGTGTAAAAATAAAAAACAATTGGATAAATAAATTAGTACATAACTGAACAAAAACAGACTTTTAAAAATAGTTTTTCCTGCTTGCCAGAATTTAGTAAACAGGTTTACGGATGTCATTCTTGAGCAAATCGCCTAATTTCCTCGTCATTCCCGACTTGATTTAAATTATCTTTCTTGCACATGTTGTTATATAGAATGTGTATATACTTCCGCATAGTATGCTTTATTTGCTAAACTTCACGTTGAAAAAAAAACAATTGTTATTCGGAGGCAGATTCATCTGAAAGAAGTTTATGCTGATTTATTCTCTACACATGCTCGTTACATGATCGGGCTCTCATGTAACTCCATCAATATAATTCACTCAGATCGTTTCTACTCAAATAACAGAACAGAATAAAGCAAGTTGTTGATTTAAACAGCTTGTTTTCTGCGTTAGTGTTGATGGTTGATATGTGGGCTTCGCGGGCCGTAGAAAACAAATTCAACTCAAAAATGTAAAGAATAAAAGAAAATAGAAAAAAACAAACATTTTAAAGTCAAATCATGGAGGCTTACCTATTTTGTGATGCGTATATTTTTTTGCTTTTATTTTTCTCGCATTCGGATACAGTATGAGAAATATAACAGAAGATGAAAGATAAAAGATAACGTGTTTATCACATCGAGAAAAACAAGGATTTTTCTGAGATCGCATGAATAATGCCAGTATTGAAACAAGAATAGAGACATACCAATACAGAAATATGAAAACGAGTATCTCTCTCGCCCTCTCTATCTATCTATCTATCTATCTATCTATATATATATATATATATATATATATATATATTGTCATCTACATACAGTACTGTTTCGCTGTTTTACATATATATATATATATATATATATATATGTACAATGTAATATGTATGTATATGTATATATATATAGTTTGTCGTTTTTATATGACTATATCATTCAACCACGGTAGTGGTTGAATATATGCTTAAGTCCGAAATTGAATGAATCGAGACACATTCAAACCCCCACCACTAATTCCGTTCGCAACAAAATTTCAAGCAGGTTATAAAGTTGGATAGAACACCTCATTAGCTACATTTTGAAAAAAAAATTCGAAAATTGGTTCAGTAGATAAAAAGTTACAACAAAATATATGGGTTCACAAACAGGAGAGTAAGTACATAAGTGACTAACGCTTTTTTTATTTTGCATAACTTTTTTTGTATATAAATATTTTTTACTGCGATTTTGCCAATATGACATTTTAACGTAACCGTTAGAGTACCAGGGGTTGGTGGAAAGATTTTAGGTTCAATCCCGTGTATCGTTTTTTTATAATTTAAAAAAACCGAACTTCTTTTAATAAGTGATTTTTTAAATTCTCCTTAATATTTTATAGCAAAAAATAGTGAATTTATCGATTAAAACTATTAGTGAATTCTATGATATACATATTCTTTGAATGAACTCAAATTTTTCGTTATCACATTTGATGAAAAATGTAGTCCCATTTTGGCAATGCGTCTGACCAATGATGCTTTTGAACCCGCGACCAGCACTGCGATGTCATCAGCAGCAGCCTGGGCATAAATATTCCTATTTTTAAACTCCTTTAAAAGAGGATTCAGCATACAGTTCCATAGTAAAGGTGATAAAATCCCACTTTGGGGGTTTCATTTAACTACTTCCCTTTTAACAGTTGCCCTCAGTAGTTCTACTTGAATTGTTCTGTGCCTCACCATATACTCAATCCATCGAATGAGTACTGGTGGCAAATTGAGTTCTCGTAGCGACTTGAACATACTACTGAAGGGTATGTTGTCAAAAGCTCCAACGATATCTAAAAAGACACCGAGTGCCACCTTCTTTTTTGTTAGTTTACGCTCTATACAAATCACGAATTCATGAACCGCAGTCTCGGTAGAGACCCTGGCTCGGAACTACTGTGATTGAATGATACATATTGCATAAATGTGTGTTTGAGAGCTAAATTTTTTTGACAATAATTAATAAATATTATAAATTTATATATTAATACAATAGCAATGCCTGGAAAAATCATGGCTTATATGGAAAAATGCGCGCATGAAAAGTAATATTCTTAAGATTTTATTAAACCTGAAAAAGTAAAGGACAAGAAATTCAACCTGGAAAAGTAAAGA